>NC_041389.1:216172276-216193341 GCF_002162155.2 Triticum dicoccoides | reverse complement strand
AGCGCCCTCAGGGCTGCATCATTCCCAGGCCGTGTGGGTCCATCCCTACGGCATGTATCCCTTTTTCTTATGTCATCAGTTTACCTTGCTAGGGGCGCCCCTCGGGCTGCATCATCCCCAACCCACTCGAGCCTGACCCGGTGGCATGTATCCATTCTGCATTTACCTAAGCTGATTTGCCCTTCAAGCCTAACCTGCCTGTGATTATCACCTGCCACCTACCACGGGTGCACCCGGCTCTCTTGCAATCCGCTTGCGTGTTAAAAGGGGGGCTCCTGAGCATCACGACTCAAGAGCTCTTACTGGCTCTCCAGCCCTCACCCCCTGGCCTTAACCACGGCATCTCGACCTGACATACCAGCGGCGGTTGTGCTTGCTCGAGGGCCGGGACCTGAGGATGTAGAGCACTTATACCTAACCGTCTCGCAGGAACACACAACCGTCCAAGACTCAAGACCAGGCATAACCCGCCTTGAGGTAGGGCCTCGTGAGTCCCGTGCTGACTCACGAGTCCCCAGATACACCTCGTCTAGCCCTGCCGTGCAAGCCACGTGTCAGGGCGGGGCTGTACACGCCCCGGCGGCTCCTCCCGGAGGGCCCCCCCTTCCATGCACCAGTGGAAGCACCATGCTTCGCTCTGGCTCTTTGAGGTTCGAACACTGGGGTGCGCACGAAGATCTTTCCCCTACCAGCTCACGCGTCAAAGTCTCGCAAGGATCTAAGCAAGAAAGATGAACACACAAGGAACACAAGATTTATATTGGTTCAGGCCACCATTGTGGTGTAATACCCTACTCTAGTGTGTGCTGTGGTGGATTGCCTCAGGGGCTGATGATGAATAGTACAAAGGGAGAACAGCCTCGCGAGGGGCTGTTCTTGAGCTAGTGTGATGAACTGCTTGGGTGAGTTCAGTCGCCTCTCTCTCTGACCGGTCTGTTCTGTCTCTCTGATCGATATGTTCTCTCTCTCTCTGATCGATCTATTCTCTAGATGCCTCTAGCTTGTGGCAGCTAGTCCTATTTATAGAGTGAGGCCCTGGGCCTCTTCCCAAATAATGAGCGGGAAGGGCGCCAACAATTGGCCATTTTGAAGGGGAACATCTGGTACACTTATCCTGACTAAAGTTGGTCTTCGGTTGCCAAAGGCTCTGACGATGACACTGTCCTGGGATCCACGATGACCTCCATCCTGCCGTTCTGCTGGTCTTGGTCTTGTTGCACCGAAACGGTAACCTTTGCCTGATGCCTTGGCCTGTGCTTGCCCCCTTTGCACCGAAGGGGAAACAAGGACACTGCGCAGGCCGGCGCCCGCCTGGCGCCTGCCTGGCCTCGATCGTCATAGCTTGCATCATGGGCTCCTCGGGAGGTACCCTGCCTTGATCTCTCCGCCTCCTCGCGAGCCTGCCTGGGGTGGCTGCTCCCAAGGAAGGTTCCTGTCGTCCGCCCCGCGAGGCTTGGCCCCTCTCGAGGGTCTTGAGCTTGAGCTGATGAAGCTGGGCTGCATTGGGCCCCCACTTGAGACACGCCGTAGGCCGCAGGCAGGCAAGTCTGTGGACCCCCGTTCCCAGCACGCCGATAGTAGCCCCCGGGCCCAAGGCGCGCCCGGACATGGCTTAGCAGAGAACCAAAGGGGCAAATGCAAAGCACCATGGGCCCCAACAGCCTGCGGCCTTGGGCGCCGCGTGGCGGTTGATTGGACGTGGGTGCCTCCGCTTCCCCATGATGCCCCATTATGCACCCGGCTAGGCGGTCCCGTGGCTGCACACAGCTATTCCCCTATCGCCGCCCGCGCGCTTCCTGCCCTTCCTCCTTCCTCGGGCTTCAACCTCCGCCTTCAATCCAACTCGAACTCTCTCCCTCCTTCCCACTGTCATGGCGCCGAAGAAGGAAAAGGGGAAGGAGCTCGCGTCTTCATCTCGCTCGCCTTGGGCGGTGGCGCCCGCCGTTGCCCGGTCCATCATACTCAACCCCGAGGCCTTGTGCAAGGTCCGTTCCGCTCTTGACACCATCTTCAACGAGTACGGCCGGACCACGGTCTGGCCGGCGTCCCATGCTTCCTTTGATAGGGTCGTCACCGAGGTCCGGTTCTTCACCGACGCCTTGTGGGCGGGTCTGGTTCCCCCTTTCTCTGCTTTCTTCAATGCGGTGCTCTCCCATTATCAGATCCACATGATACACCTCGGGCCTGAGTCCATTACCCTCATGGCTGTCTTTGCTTTTGTTTGCGAGGCAATGGTGGGTATTCCTCCTTCCATTGCCCTGTTGCGCCACTTCTTGTCATTGCGCCTGAGCGACCCCACTCAATGCTCGGGGTGTGTGAGCTTCCTTGCCGTGCGAGAGATGGCTGCTTCAGGGATCGACTTCGGCCTTCCTCGCTCTGAGGCCTAGTTCAGAGAGCGGTGGCTGTATGTGGATGTTGGGGTGCCCATCCCCTGCTCTCGCACCCAACCTCGCCTGCTATTCTCAACTCAGGCTGGGGTCATCAGGCGCTCATGAGCCCCCGGCTCGTCTTCATCTGGCGCCGCTACGAGACCTTGAGGGCGCTCAATGTGACGGTGCCCAAGGTGGTGAAGGAGTTCCTCCAGTGTTGCATTGCTCCTCTCCAGTGCCACTCTCGCCGGATGTGGGACTTTGCGGGGCACAAAGACCGCATGCAGCTCCATGAGGAGGACCTGGCGCCATAAGCGCTGAGGACGGTGCTCAAGGTCCTGACTGGCAACCCTTCCCCAGGTAGCCTTCGACATAATGGTGCCCTCCTGTATATTTGTTTGGGCAGGGCCGATTTCGTGAAACAGATGCCCAACTTCGACAAGTGGGGGCTACGCCCGGCTGGCCTCAAGGGGCCCAGCGAGAATCTTGTCGCCGTGGTTGCTCTTCCGGTTGTCCGAAGCGGCCCGGTCTCAGGCGATGGAGCGGGGAGACGAGAACCGCCCGGAGCTGAAGGGGATGATGTTGAGGTGCTGATGTAGCGTGGAACTCTGGAGGCGGCATCTCCTGAAGCTCTTCCTGGAGCAGTGGTAGGCGAGGAGTTGTGGCCTACGGCTCCCGAGGTTGGGGCTCCCGAAGCCCCGGTCGTTCCTCATGAGGCGGTGCCCGGTGGCGCTCCTCAGGCCGGTCCCCTTAGCCTTGATGCCTGCTCCATGCCACGGACCGCCCCCTGCACCAAGCGCTTAGGCCGGTTTCACATAGATTTCGAGGCCCTCCACAAGAGGAAGGAGGCCTTGGGTGGTGAAGATCACCCTTGCCGCCTGTTGAAGCGCATGAAGTACTTTGCCATGGACGAGTAAGTCCTCTTCTTTCTTTGCTCCTTTATTTCTCTGTTCTTGCAGCTGATCGCGGCCTTTCAGGGCCCTTCCTGCTGAATTCGCGGGGGCAGCCAAGGGGCCATCCCCCAAGCTTGGTCCTCGCTGCTGACCCTGGGCGTGTCGAGCCCGAGCAGCGCCCCTGCCACTCGGCCAGTCAGAGAAGTGGCCCGTCCTGCTGGGCATCTCGAGCCTGCGCGCCTGCTATCCTCCCTTCACGAGTTCTCCTGGGGCACAACCAGCTTGCCCCGTGCTCCTTCCTTGATCGTGAACGGCGATTGGCTGAAGTCAATCTTAAGCTCTTCTTCTGGGGACGGACCAGTATCAGGCCGGGCTCCTGGCGCGGCCCGTCTGGCGATTGCTGGGGCACCAGCCCCCAGCCCTGCGCCGGGAGGGGGCATGCCGCCCCAGCGCCCTCCGGGTTCGCCAGTGGTGGAGGGTGACATGGAAGACATACTCAGGTGTGCTCGCGAGCGCCGTGCCCTTCGCCAAGAATTACTCCAGGGGCGGCGGATGCAGTGAGCTGGATCGGGGCGGAGCTTGCTGGCGAGGATGCGCGCCTCGCTGAGGAGAGGCGCAAGCTGAAGGTAGCCATTGCCCTTGGGCGTCACTAGCGTGACCTTGACAATTCGAAGGCTGAAGCGTCACCGGCGGCCTCGCGAGAGGCCTGCTCTCAACCCGTCAAGGAGGCCCGGGAAGCAGACCGACAGGGCAAGGACGCGGAGGAGCGCGTGTGGGAGCTCTAAACCTGGAGTAACTCTCTGGAGGAGCAAGTGGAACTGCACCAGGCGGCCCTTGTGTCGCTGAAGGAGGCTTCCGTCGACCAGGCGGAGCTCCAGAAGCGCGAGGAAGCGCTGATGCTGGAGGCCGCTGAGCGCAACCTCGACCTTGAGCGGTTGGAGACGAGGGAGATCCCGGTGGCTCAGGCGGAGGATGACGTCACCGCGCACGAAGCACGAGCCCAGGAAGAGGTCGACTGCCGCGTGGCGGAAGCTCGCTTGGATCTTGAGCGCCAATACGAAGCAAGGTTGGAGCTGATCAGGGCCGAAGCTGAGGGTAGGAACGCGGCCCTCAGGGCCAAACTGGCCGAAGTGACGCGGGGTGCGGACTCCTCCGCAGCCGCCCTTGGCGCAGCGCAGGCGGAGCTGGCATCTTCCCGCGCCGAGCTGCTTCTTCTCCGACAGAGGGTTGATGGCGCCGAGGCCATTGCCGGCCAGAACGAGGAAGAGATCTGTCAGAGGCGGGTTCTGGAGCATGAGCATGCCCCCATGCTCCGAACGCTTAGGGAACAGGCTAACACAGCCCTAGGCAACATTTGCGAGGCCGCTGCCGAGGTGCCGCATGAGACCAACTATGCCGGCAACCTCCAATATTTCATTGACATGGTGACGCTTCTGGAGAACCGCTCCGAGAGGTCTCATTGGCTCGTCGAGGAGAGGAGCTGAGCCTTGCTCAGGCGTGCCTTCTCCCGTGTCTTCAGCTATCTGCAGGACAGGGATCCCCACTTCGATTTCGAAGCCGCCATTGCACCTGTGCCCATAGCCATCCGGGGTGACCTGGCGCAATGGGTGGAGGACAACGTGGATGCCCTCGTCAGGGCCTTCGCATCCGATGATGATGGCGTGATCGTAGCCGCCGATGAAGGCGGCATGGTGGACGCGCCTGGCGCTGGCGGAGGTGTTGGTGGTGATGGCGATGATGCCAGCGATGCCAGCGACGCCTCTGGAGGCGCCCCAGATGACGCGGCGAGTGATATGTCCGACTGATCGTACGTCACCACTGTTTACCCTGCGTGAAGAAGGTTCGGGCTTGTCCCTGAAGACTGTAAGAGCATTTTGGGAGCGGAAGCCCCTCATGTAAAGGTTTGCGATCGATATCCTTGTAAGCGTAACGCTGCGTGTGAGCGTAGCTACTGGCCCGGTGATGGGTCAGCTGACCTGTTTACCTTTTGACCCCGACGAATCCCGAGCGGGCCTGTGGGGGCTGCAACGCCTCGAGTATCTTCTGGGTGATCCCATTGATCCAGCGATGAGAACCTCCGGAGAGGGTGCGGCGATAGCGGTCCGGATTGTAGACGTGCTTGGCCTGGCCCAGCTTGCGAGGGGCTCGCGAGGGGAGGCAGCTGATGCTAACTTGTACGCAAAGCCGAAACGAGAACACGAGAGATTGCTTGAACGAGACTAAAGACCCCTCCCCAGACACACGCAAGTCTCAAGCTCAAATCCAACTTAAATTCAAATCACAGAAACTTGTCAACAGAGGGAAAGGCAAAAAGCAAAAAGCCGCATCCGGCACCTAGTCTAGTCTTCGACATCTTCTCACCAGCGCGGAGCTAAGTGCTGGCACTGGGCATGGGCGGGAGCCACCAAGGCCCGAGGGCGGCTCTCCGGAGACTCCGGGGCATGTACAACCCCACTCATTATTACGTGAGAGTGTCACAGGGCGGCGAGCTTCACAGGCACTGGGCCTTCTTCACAGGCACTGGGCCTTGCTTCATATTGCCAGACGAGGGCCCCGCCTTGCGCCACACTCCACCCATATTGACGGCTACCGGAAACCAAGGACGACACCAATGGGGTAGAGCGGTCGCCAGCGGTTCCCCCGAGAACCACGGGTCCTCTGCCGGGGGTAGGCCCTGTGGCACCTCCCCGACAGAGGGCCTACCTTCGGAGAATGCCTTGCGCTGAGCGCCGCGGGGATGAACCCGGATCTCGGCCCCTCTCCTGCAACCCCCGTTGCCCTCCTCCAGAGGGGTAAGAGGCTGCAGCATTGGGGCAGCCATCTGCCGCGTCGACCTTTACCTCCTGCGACCCATGGTTAGCATAAGCTTTCTCCTGAGGAATTAGTGGTACGAGATAGTTGCTGCCACTGGCACGGCCATCAAAGCCCTCTTGGGGCTCCTGAAAGAGCTCGGCTTCTGGTGGCTCCTCGCCCCAGCCTGGCCCGAGGAACGAGCCATGGTCTTCTTCCAATGCGCACTCTCGATCCACCATTTGGGGCACATAAGCTTCTGGGACTGCTGCCCCGCGGTTCTCACCGTAGTGCCCCACATGCCACGCAGTCCGGCCTGGAGCGTTGTCTTGAGAGTGATGGTGCGGTGGCCCGCCGAGGCCGAAGGCCGCGGCGTGCGCTCCTTCGCCGGCCAAAGATGGGGCCGGCGCAACTTGGCGCCCGGTGCTGACGGCCGGGTTGGCGTTGAGTAGGGCCTGGAGCCTGCTT
Source organism: Triticum dicoccoides (assembly GCF_002162155.2). Classification (NCBI taxonomy): domain Eukaryota; kingdom Viridiplantae; phylum Streptophyta; class Magnoliopsida; order Poales; family Poaceae; genus Triticum; species Triticum dicoccoides. The sequence goes on along the minus strand of NC_041389.1, from coordinate 216,186,821 downwards.
GGAGTTGCGTGGGCACGTATGGGGCCGCCATACGGCCGACCCTGGACCTGGGGTGGCAGCTAGATGCAGAAAGGAGGTGCTCCCGGGGTGGCGACGTCCAGGAGTTTGGCTACTCGGTCCAGCAACACGTCACGCCAGCCCTCCAGCAGCCAACACCGTAGCAGCTCTCGGGCCACCGTGAGCGCGGCCTTGGAGGTCGCCTGCTCCCGTCGGGTGTGCGGCGCTGTGGCCGCGGCGTGGTTCGAAGCTCTTGCTGCTGACCGCACCTACCGCGGTGTGAGGGCAGGTGGCATTTGGCTGTGTCGCCCGCGCCTCGCAGCGCCCTGAGGAGCGCGAGCTGCCTGAGGCGCAAGGTTGAGGTCGCCCTGGGCCGGCGGCACGACGTGGATGGGCCACGCCACCCAACGGTCGGCGTTGGAAGTCGGGTCGCTTGACATCACGGCAGCGAGGCGACGAAACGCAAGGCGGCGGAAGAAGGATTCCGATGCATGCCTACCTGGCGCGCCAAATGTCGGATTTCGGGTTCCGGCAGACCCTTGAGGTTCGAACACTGGGGTGTGCACGAAGATCTTTCCCCTACCAGCTCACGCGTCAAAGTCTCGCAACGATGTAAGCAAGAAAGATGAACACACAAGGGACACGAGATTTATACTGGTTCAGGCCACCATTGTGGTGTAATACCCTACTCCATTGTGTGGTGCGGTGGATTGCCTCAGGGGCTGATGATGAACAGTACAAAGGGAGAACAGCCTCGCGAGGGGCTGTTCTTGAGGTGGTGCGATGAACTGCTTGGGTGAGTTCAGTCGCCTCTCTCTCTGACCAGTCTGTTCTCTCTCTCTGATCGATCTGTTCTCTCTCTCTGATTGATCTGTTCTCTAGATGCCTCTAGCTTGTGGCGGCTAGTCCTATTTATAGAGCGAGGCCCTGGGCCTCTTCCCAAATAATGAGCGGGAAGGGCGCCAACAATTGGCCATTTTGAAGGGGAACATCTGGTACACTTATCCTGACTAATGTTGGTCTTCGGCTGCCAAAGGCTCTGACGATGACGCCGTCCTGGGCTCCACGATGACCTCCATCCTGCCGTTCTGCTGGTCTTGGTCTTGTTGCACCGAAACGGTAACCTTTGCCTGATGCCTTGGCCTGTGCTTGTCCCCTTTGCACCGAAGGGGAAACGAGGACACTGCGCAGGCCAACGCCCGCCTGGCGCCCTCCTCGCCTCGATCGTCATGGCTTGCGTCACGGGCTCCTCGGGAGGTACCCTGCCTTGATCTCTCCGCCTCCTCGCGAGCCTGCCTGGGGAGGCTGCTCCTGAGGAAGCTTCCTGTCGTCCTCCCCGCGAGGCTTGGCCCCTTGCGATGGTCTTGAGCTTGAGCTGATGAAGCTGGGCTGCATTGGGCCCCCACTTGAGCCACGCCGCAGGCCGCCGGCAAGAAAGTCTGGGGACCCCCGTTCCCAGAATGCCGACACTTACATTCCCTCCCTATTTGCTGTTTGTGCGTCAAGGGGGACTCCGGAGCATCGTGACACAGGGCCCTAACTTGTCACGTAGCCCCTCACTCCTTGGCCCCGTCCTGGTGATCCGGTCGGGGCCAACGGCGGTTGATCTATGCGCAGGGCCGGGCTCTGCCGACATAAAACATAAAGCAAATAGGAAGGAAACCGCAAAATCTTGAAGCAAATCCTGGAGCAAATATTACAAACCATAATTGTCTTCACAATACCAAACGCAATTTTAAACGCCTCCATGAGGCATGGTGCATGTTGCAGGAATTAAGCAGGAAATAAGCCGTCACCCTTGGACATCACCGTCGCCTGCCAGAGACTCCACCCCCGTGGTGTTGCCACCTAGGGCCGCAGGATCAGCAGCACCGCCTGCCGTGGGCGCAGGAGCAAAGGTGCGGAACTTCCCAAGCAAGGCTTCCACCTGGCTCTTCACAGCTTCAGCAGCAGTGGCAAAGCGCTCATTGTCCACGGGCTCCAGCAGCTCGTCGAGATTGGTGTCAAGGTCGCGAAGGTGGAGGTGGCTGAAGACGCGCGTAAACGCTATAGAAGAAAGGACGCGAGCTTCTACTTCGGCCATGGGGCCGACACCGTTCACGACTTCCTCAAGTGCCTCGAACAAGAAGGGAAGCAGTTGGAAGGGGCCGTCCTCGGCGCTAGCCAGCGTCTTCTCCAAGCCCTTCTCTTAGAGAGTCTTCAACGCCACGCGAGACATCTCCTCGAGGAGTGTGAAGGCCACTCGATCCTCCGCTAGGACCTTCGCCTTGGCGTCCAGCTCGGCACTCTCAGCCCTCAACTTCTGCTCCAGCGTCTCCAGCCTGTCAAGCTCAGCGATCTACGACTCTGCCAACCGTGTCAGCTCAGCGTCGTGGTACCTGACGGCGTCCTCCCGAGCCTTCATCTTTTCTCCTCCGCCTGGCAGTCCCAAGCTTCTTTGGTGTGCTCGTCGCACAAACCCTGCAGCTCAGCCTCCAGTGCCTTGCAGCGGTCCGGGGCGGCCGTGGCATCCTTCAGTGCTGCCTCACGAGCAGTTGCGTCCTGGGTGGCAGCCTGCTTCTCCTCCTCAAAAGCTGCCACGGCCCGCCTTAGCGCCGCTTGGACAGAAGCGTCAGAATGAAGCCAACCGGAGACCAGCTCCAGGTGCCCGGCTACCAGATGGGGGTCGGTGCTGGAGGTCTTCTCTCTAGTGGAACATCCCGGAGAGGGCACGCTCCAAGATACCTAAGGAGGCAGAAGAATCCGGAACCAGCGGCGCAGAAGGAGTAGGCGGCAACGTAACCATGGCTCGGGAGACTGGGACCTCCTGAGCCTTGGCTACCTCAGCAGCAGCATTGGGCACCGGCACCTCCGGAGCCAGCAGGGCCATGGGGGCTGCCCCCCCCCCCCACCAGGGTGCTCCCCCAGGCCTCATAAGGATGACCAGGCAGGGGAGGTGTGCACGTCGTCACCTTCCCTCCCCACCGATGTAGGAGCGGCCGTGGCAGATGAGTTTTGCCCAGACGGAGTCACCGCGTCCCCCTTCCTTTTCTTCGCCGCAGGCAGTGGCCTAACCAATTGATGGAGAACATCAAGCCCCGGTAGCATAATCAAGAACAAGATGGAGTATGAACACTTACTAGTCAATCGCGGCATAGTTCACCGCCCTCTTGCCGAGATTGAAGCCTAAGAGCCTCGTGGCCCGGGGCGCAGCTGCAAGAGGTCCAGGAGTGGAAGAGGGCGCAGCAGAAGGGCTGGAGGCAGCTCCAAGCGGCGCCTGGGTAGAAGCAGCCTCTCGGGAGATCAGTGCTGACCTGTCCTTTTTCGGAATCGCGGGCAGATCGTCCTCCTCCCGCGTGGTGTTGGCCTCGTCGTCGTCTGGCAAGGTGCAGAGGATGTTGGCCCTACACGGGGGAGAGGTTTCCCCCATCCACTCAAAGGTCACCTCCGAGTCGCGCTCCTCATCTTCTTCTTCCTCTCCTCCTCTGTGGCAGTCACCCGAAGACACGTCCACCGGCGCCGTTGCCCCCTGGGCCACAGGAGGCGCCGCCGGCACCAGGCCGCGGCCATCAAAGGTGGGCATAGCAGCCACCACCTGTGACCAGTCCTGACGGAGGAACAAGGGGGCAGGGGCCCCCTCCGGACATTCCTGGTCGTGTCCAACCAAGAGGCGAAGAGCTGAGGCCAGTTCATCATCCGCCAGAGCCACGGGATTCAGGCGGAGCTTGTCGTCTGCATCCCCAAGCGTCCATAAGGGGCGCGAGTGCGCCTGAAGCGGAGCCACCCGCTGCGTCAGGAACTCCCTCAGCAGCGTGGCCCCCCGTCAGCTTCGCCGCCTGCATGTTGCCGGACTTCAAGTCTGTCGGTGTTCTGGGAACGGGGGTCCCAAGACTTGCCTGCCTCCGGCCTGCAGCGTGGCTCAAGTGGGGGCCCAATGCAGCCCAGCTTCATCAGCTCAAGCTCAGACCCTCGCGAGGGGCCAAGCCTCGCGGGGCGGACGATAGGGAGCTTCCTCAGGAGCAGCCTCCTCAGGCACGTTCACGAGGAGTTGGAGAGATCAAGGCAGGGCACCTCCCATCAAGGCAGGGCACCTCCCGAGGGGCCCGTGACGCAAGCCATGACGATCAAAGACCAGGCGGGTGCCAGGCGGGCGCCAGCCTGCGAAGTGTCCTTGTTTCCCTTTCGGTGCTAAGGGGGCAAGCACAGGCCAAGGCATCAGGCAAAGGTTATAGTTTCGGTGCAACAACACCAAGACCAGCAGAACGGCAGGATGGAGGTCATCGTGGAGCCCAGCGCAGCGTCACCGTCAGAGCCTTTGGCAGCCAAAGACCAATTTTAGTCAGGATAAATGTACCAGATGTTTCCCTTCAAAATGGCCAATTGTTGGCGCCCTTCCCGCTCATTATTTGGGAAGAGGCCCAGGGCCTCCGCCTATAAATAGGACTAGCCACCACAAGGTAGAGGTATCTGGAGATCGACCAGAGAGAGAGAGAGAAGCGACTGAACTCACCCAAGCAGTTCATCGCACCAGCTCAAGAACAGCGCCTCGCGAGGCTGTTCTCCCCTTGTACTGTTCATCATCATCCCCTAAGGCAATCCACCACACCACACACTGGAGTAGGGTATTACACCACAATGGTGGCCTGAACCAGTATAAATCGCGTGTCCCTTGTGTGTTCATCTTTCTTGCTTAGATCTTTGCAAGACTTCGAGACGTGAGCTGGTAGGGGAGAGATCTTCGTGAGCACCCCAGTGTTCGAACCTGAAGGGTCTGTCGGAACCCGAAATCCGACCTTTGGCGCGCCAGGTAGGGGTGCGCCGGAATCTTTTCTTCCGCTAGCCGTGTGTGATCTTCCGCCGTGACCATGGCGGACGCCCACCAAGCCAGCGCCGAGCGTCGGCTGCTCTCGCCACCCGCGTCGCCCAGGCGGAGTCCATCGGCGGACGCCCCCGCCGTTCTCCGTCGCTTGCCGCCACCGGCCCGGCAGGGAACGAGCAGTAGTCCTCATCCCTGCATCCTTTAGTGCGGCGCGATGGCCGCACTGCCACCCCGTCCCCGACTCTGCCCGGGTCGTTGTATCGCGCCCGTCGCGCCCCCACCAAAGCGCCGCCTGCTCCAACAACCGACACCGATGCTGGGGCCAGGGGGCTCCGAGCCTTGGCCCCCGCCTTGCGGCAGGTGCAATAGCCACCCAAGTTCAAACCCGAGATGCCGCCGCGCTATAAGGGGGCGACGACATGGTGATGGCCAACTGGTTTGCCATGGCCCTAACCGGCGTCCTGCGCATGTGGCTGCTCCACCCACCGACGGCTTCTGTGACCTCCTGGGAGGAGCTTCGCAGCCTCTTCCTCGCCTGTTACGCCGCGCCAGCACCCCTAGTCATCGCAACTCTCCTTGGCGGCACGCAGGCGCCGCCGGCAAGCCGCCATGTCAAGCCATTCACCCGCCAGATCGGTGTCGCCTCCAAGCGCCAGGGAGCTCCCCCAGTTTGGGTTGCGCCCGAGGGCGATATGACCTTCAACTCGGACGACCACACCTCTAACCTCGCCGGTTCGGGTGCGCTCCCGATGTTGTGCACCGCCACCATCTGCCAAGTGGCCGTCACCAGGACTCTCATCGACGGCGGAGCTGGCCTCAACGTGGTCTCAGTGGAGGCCTTTAGCCTCCTCCACGTGCCACTCGAGCGGCTTCAGCCCAGTAGGCCCTTCTCGGGTGTCTGAGCCGGTTCCACTGTCTCCTTAGGGTAGATCCGCCTCCCAGTGACCTTCGGCACCTTCGACAACTTCCGCACAGAGCTGATCGACTTCGACATCGCCCCCATCGGCCTCCCCTACAACGCCATCCTCGGCTACCCGTCCTTGGCCTGGTTCATGGCAGCAACTCACCCGACGTACGACCTCATGAAGATGCCCGGGAGCAGCGGCGTCCTCACCATGTCAGGAGACGCAAGAGATGCCCGCAGGCACTCAAGCTTGCCTTCAAGACAGCCACGGCGGCACAGCCTGCCAGCTCTGACGCCCCTGAGCCCAAGGGGGCCACACCAGCCAAGAAGAAGTAGCTATTCACCCAAGACAAGGCGGAAACCAAGCAGGTGCCGGTCGACAAGGACGGGTCCACTAGTGCCACCTTTACCATAGGCGCTAACCTCGAACCCGGGTAGGAGGAGGCCTTGGTGAAGTTCCTGCGCGCGAACAAGAAGGTGTTCGCGTGGGAACCTGATCATCTAGTAGGGGTCCCGAGGGCGCGTGATTGAGCATCACCTCAACGTGTGCCCCAACGTGTGCCCCGTGAAGCAAAAAGCGAGGTGGCAGTCCACTGAGAAGCAAGCTTTCATCGTCCAAGAGACCCGCAAGCTAGAGGCGGCAGGGTTATTCGCGAGGTCCGCTACCCAGATTGGTTGGCTAACCCGGTTGTCGTGCCAAAGAAGGGAGGAAAGGAACGCATGTGTGTCGACTTCACCAACCTCAACAAGGCCTGCCCGCAGGATCCATTTCCGCTTCCTCGCATCGACCAGATCGTCAACTCCACCGCTGAGTGTGACCTGTTATGCTTCCTGGATGCCTTCTCGGGCTATCATCAGATCAAGATGGCGGTAGAAGACGCGGAAAAAACGGCTTTCCTGACCTCGTGTGGAGTGTACTACTATACATGCATGCCGTTTGGGCTGCGCAACGCAGGTGCGACCTTTCAGCGGCTGATGCACATCGCCTTGGGTCAGCGGCTTGGGAGGAATGCTGAGGTTTACATCGATGACATTGTGGTGAAGTCTCGAGAGGCAAAAACCCTAATTCAAGACTCGGAAGAAACTTTCACGAGCCTCAATGAGGTGGACCTACGGCTCAACCCGGAGAAGTGCGTGTTTGGAGTCCCCTCGGGCAAGCTCCTGGGCTTCCTCGTATCTCACAGGGGCATCGAGGCCAACCCGGAGAGAGTCAAAGCAGTCGAAGACATGAGCCCGCCGAAGACCCTCAGAGAGATACAGAAGCTTACCAGGCGTGTGACCGCGCTAGGATGCTTCATCTCCAAGCTGGGAGAACGAGCACTGCACTTCTTCAAGCTGATGAAGAAGAAGGGCCCCTTTGAATGGACTGAAGAGGCCGACAAGGCGTTCCAGGATCTCAAGAGGTACTTAACCAGCCCTCCGGTGATGGTAGCCCCACGTCCTCGAGAGCCCCTTGTGCTCTACCTTGCAGCCACCCCCTACTCCGCCAGCGCTGCCCTAGTGGCGGTTAGGGAGGAGCATAGGACCAAGGCCGCTGATGGGGTCATGTACCTAGGGTAGGGTCACGAACCTGATCTAAGTACCCTGCCCAAGGACACCCTTAGAAGAGGTCACCTTCCAGTCGACCAACGAGGGACTCACTCGACTGACTTGAAGGACTCGACCACGAAGACTCACTCGACCACCAGAAGGTCAAGAGGCACTCTGCACTGCAACGGCCTGTAATTAAGTAGACTTTATGATAGTAAAGGCACTTTATGTGGGGCGTTACCAGTAATGCCCCGGACTTAACTCATCTTAAACCCTCTCCTACGTGGGCTGGCTGGGGTCCTGGCGCACTCTATATAAGCCACCCCCCTCCACAGGCAGAAGGGTTGGGCACCCTGTAACTCATATACATATAATCCACTCGACCGCCTCCGGGCTCCGAGACGTAGGGCTTTTACTTCCTCCGAGAAGGGCCTGAACTCGTACATCTCTTGTGTTTACAACCTCTCCATAGCTAAGACCTTGCCTCTCCATACCTACCCCTCACTCTACTGTCAGGTTTAGAACCACGACAGTTGGCGCCCACCGTGGGGCCCGTGTTTTAGCAATTTTGTGGAGAAGTGGCGATTCTTCCAAGTACTTTCGTCATGGTGGATGCTGGATTTTTGGTCGAGGGTCGAGAGATCCGTCTCGGCGCTCTCACCTTCATCGCCGACGGCTCCGCCTGGCTCTAGGAGGCACCACTCGACGTTGATGCGCTCCCCGTCCGCGGTGCGACACATTTTCGCGCATGTGTCCGCGGCGTTCTGCTGCGGCAACTGTCGACCCCGTATCGGTCGACATCCCCATCGACCACCCTCCCGGTCTCCCGTCAGCGCAAGCGCTCGGGCCGGTCGAGGATTCAGCGGTGGGTGAGGCACGCGGTGGCTCGCCAGACGGCCACCACCCAAGTTGCGGCAATCGAGCCCGACGAATCTCTCTACGGCCTGTTCGATCTGTCGACTGGTTCCGTGGAGACCGCATCCGAGTGCGATAGCAGTGATCCAGCGGCAGAAATTTTGATGGTCGACGGGCCCCGCAGTCCCCCTGGCTTCGCCCGTGATGGTGGAGCAGGTGACGGAGGCGACCCCGCACGAGACTACGAAGAGTACCAGCCCGAGCCACTCGACTCTCTGCAAAGAGAAGAACTTCGCCGCAGGAACGTGGATGTTCTGCGTACTCCCATCGCAGGAGAAACCCCCGAGGCTCGCGCCTTGGAGGAGGTACGTTTGGCCAATTTGGCCGAACGCACTCGACTGGAGAATCTTCAGCGAGCAGTTGACAAGCGCGCGCGGCAACGAATTCCCGACACCAGTCGACGTCAACTCTTCCCGCCGACTCAGGTATATCGAACCCCAATCCAGAATTTAGCAGCTGCGACCCGTATAGCAGAGTCCATCCAGCCTTCTCAGTCGGAAGCTGGCAGAGGCTTGATGCAGATCAGGGATCTGCTCCGGGCAGCAGGAGACCAGAATTCAGCCGTGTCGCAGTCGCGCAACAGAATTCACAATCGATCCGTCACTGCGAATATGGTTCAGTCGGCTCACAGTCCCAAATCGCCTCCGCGGCGTGAAGGGCGCGAGAGTTAGCGTGACCAATATGGTGACTGACTCGACCGAGATGATAGGCGTCGAGTGCCCAATTCCCCTCCGAGGGGTGGGTCTTACGCTCCTCGGCAGCAAGATGACAGGCGTCAGTTCAGTACGGGGCGAAGAATTCCAGTCGACCCCAGAGAACCAGGCTTCGACGCGCGATCCATTATCGTGCAAGGTTTGGTCGACCGGAACAGAGCCCATCGAGGCGGACTCGACAGAGATGCGCCCACAAGCAGTCGAGTGCATGTTTCTGGTCCTGAATGTTTCAGCAGAGCTATCAGAGCCACAGTTATCCCTCCCAATTTCAGGTTGGCAACAGGAGTCAGCAAGTTCACTGGTGAGTCTAAGCCTGAAACTTGGCTTGAGGACTACCGAGTGGCAGTTCAGATTGGTGGTGGGAACAACGAGGTGGCCATGAAGCATTTGCCCCTCATGCTGGAAGGTTCTGCCAGGGCATGGTTGACTCAATTACCTCCTAGCAGCATTTACACTTGGGAAGATCTATCCCGAGTGTTCATCAGAACGTTTGAAGGAACTTGCAAGCGACCGGCTGGACTGACGGAGTTGCAAGTCTGTGTGCAGAAGACCAATGAGACTCTCAGAGAGTATATTCAGAGATGGATCACTTTGCACCATACTGTGGAGAATGTGTCTGATCATCAGGCAGTCTGCGCCTTTAAGATGGCGTCAAGAACAGAGAATTAAGTTTGAAATTTGGTCGAACCGGTGACATGACCTTGAGTCGGATGATGGAGATTGCTACCAAGTACGCCAACGGCGAAGAAGAAGACCGACTCCGAAGCGGCAAGCACAAGCCGAGTCAGTCGGAAAAGGGAAACACCAGTCGGAAACAGAAGCGGAAGGCTGAACCAGCAGCTCCTGGATTGGCTCTGGCCGTGACTCAGGGAAAGTTTAAAGGGAAACCAAAAGGATCCTGGAACCCTAAGAAGGTGAAGGATAAAGAAGGGAACGACGTGATGGATATGCCGTGTCACATCCACACGAAGAAAGACAAAGAGGGGAATATCATCTACCCGAAGCATACCACTCGCCAATGTCGACTCCTGATCCAGCAGTTTCAGGGAAAACAGTCTAAGGACAAGGAGAAGGAGGCGGACAAGGCCGAAGACAAGGAGGACAGTGAGGAAGGATATCCGCATATCAACTCCACTCTGATGATCTTTGCAGATGTGGAAAGAAAGAGTCGATTGAAAGTCATTAACCGAGAAGTGAACATGGTTGCCCCAGCAAAAGCAAATTACCTGAAATGGTCCCAAATACCCATTACATTCGACCAATCTGATCACCCGACTCATATTGCCACCCCTGGGAAGCAAGCTTTGGTGGTCGATCCAGTTGTTGAAGGCACTCGACTGACAAAAGTGCTTATGGACGGTGGTAGTGGGTTGAATTTGCTGTATGCAGACACACTGAAAGGAATGGGCATTCCGATGTCCCGACTGAGCACCAGTAACATGAGCTTTCATGGAGTTATACCAGGGAAGAAAGACGAGTCACTCGGCCAAATAGCTCTGGACGTGGTGTTTGGTGATTCGAAACATTTTCGCAAAGAAAAGTTGACGTTTGAGGTCGTGGATTTTCAGAGTGCATATCATGCCATTTTGGGGAGACCAGCTTACGCACGGTTCATGGCTCGACCATGTTATGTGTACCTCAAATTGAAGATGCCCGGCCCCAAAGGAGTGATCACTGTCACCGGTGATCGGAAAAAGGCAGAAGAGTGCTTTCAGAAGGGCTCAAAGATTGCCGATTCCCAGGTGACAGCGGTCGAATTCGAAGAATACAAGCAAAATGCAGATCCGAGTGATTTGCTGCGATCCAAGAAACCCGCCACAGAGTCCGCATTTCAGTCGTCCGGTGAGACGAAGCCTGTTCACATTCACCCGACCGACCCCGATGCAGCTCCGACCCGCATCTCCACAACACTCGACCCAAAATAGGAAGAAGCGCTCATCCAGTTCCTCCGTGAGAACTGGGACATTTTTGCATGGAAGCCCGCTGACATGCCAGGTGTTCCCAGGGGACTGGCTGAGCATCGCCTAAGAGTCGACTCATCTTCAAAACCAGTCAAAGAGCATCTTCGGCGGTCCGCCGTCCAGAAGAGAAAAGCCATTGGTGAGGAAGTGGCTCGACTGTTGGCGGCAGGATTTATTCGAGAGATATACCACTCCGAGTGGCTCGCTAATGTCGTCATGATTCCTAAGAAGGACAAATCGCTCCGAATGTGCATTGATTTCAAGCACATCAACCGGGCCTGCCCGAAAGATCATTTTTCTCTCCCTCGCATAGATCAAATTGTTGACTCAACCGCGGGATGCGAGAGACTGTCTTTTCTAGACGCCTACTCCGGGTACCACCAGATCCGTCTGTATGGACCCGACGAGATAAAAACAGCTTTCATCACTCCATTCGGGTGCTTCTGCTATATCACCATGCCATTCGGCCTCAAGAATGCCGGAGCCACATTTATGCGAATGATTCAGAAGTGTCTACTCACTCAAATCAGTCGGAATGTGGAAGCATATATGGATGATATCGTTGTCAAGTCACGAAAAGGTTCCGACCTGCTCGCTGATCTCGCCGAAACATTTGCCAACCTCAGAAGGTATGATATCAAGCTCAATCCATCAAAGTGCACATTTGGAGTTCCTGGTGGCAAGTTACTCGGTTTTCTCGTTTCCGAACGAGGAATCGACGCTAATCCAGAGAAGATCGGCACTATTCTCCGAATGAAACGCCCTGTGCGAGTGCACGATGTCCAGAAGCTTACTGGATGCTTGGCCGCATTAAGTCGATTCATCTCATGACTCGGTGAAAAGGCATTGCCTCTTTACCGACTGATGAAGAAGGTAGACAAGTTCGAGTGGAGTCCAGAAGCTGATGCAGCGTTTGCCGAGCTAAAAGCTCTGCTCTCCACCCAGCCGGTGCTTGCTGCTCCAATCAGCAAAGAGCCTCTGTTGCTCTATATCGCAGCCACAGGACAAGTCGTCAGTACTGTGCTTACGGTCGAGCGGGAAGAAGAAGGAAAAGCTCTCAAAGTTCAGCGCCCAGTGTATTATTTGTCTGAAGTCTTGACTCCATCCAAGCAGAGATATCCTCATTATCAGAAGCTTGTGTATGGAATATACATGACCACAAAGAAGGTTGCTCATTATTTCTCTGATCATTCCATTACAGTCGTCAGCGACGCTCCACTATCAGAGATTTTGCACAACAGAGATGCAACTGGTCGAGTGGCCAAATGGGCGATTGAACTTCTTCCCCTTGATATCAAGTTTGAGGCAAAGAAAGCCATTAAGTCCCAGGCAATTGCAGATTTCCTCGCCGAGTGGATTGAACAGCAGCAGCCGACTGAAGTTCACTCGGAGCATTGGACCATGTTCTTTGATGGCTCTAAGATGTTGAATGGTTCCGGTGCTGGGGTCGTCCTGGTTTCCCCCAGAGGAGATAAGCTCAGATATGTGCTCCAGATTCACTTTGATTCCTCCAACAATGAGGCAAAATATGAGGCCCACTTATATGGGTTGCGCATGGCCATTTCACTCGGCGTCCGTCGCCTGATGGTCTATGGCGACTCGGATTTAGTGGTCAACCAAGTGATGAAGGAGTGGGACGTGAGAAGCCCAGCCATGACTGGATACTGCAGTGCAGTGAGGAAGCTGGAAAAGAAGTTCGAGGGGTTGGAGCTCCATCATATACCCCGACTGAAAAATCAAGCAGCTGATGATCTAGCAAAGATAGGATCCAAGAGAGAAGCCATTCCGAGTGGTGTGTTCTTAGAGCATATACACACTCCGTCAGTCAAAGAAGATCCTTTCACCGAAGGAGCTCCACAGCCCAAGAGTGCCACAGATCCGACTGAGGTTGAAGTCCCAGCAGTGGTCGACTTGGTCATGGAGATCTTGGTGGTCATTCCCGATTGGACGGTTCCGTATATCGCGTATATCCTGAGAAAAGAGCTTCTGGAGGATGAGGAAGAGGCTCGATAGATCGTCCGCCGATCTAAGGCCTTTACCGTAATCAAAGGACAGTTATACAGAGAAAGCGCGACTGGAGTCGGTCAGAAGTGCATAACGCTGGAAGAAGGTCGAGTCATCCTTAATGATATTCACTCGGGGACTTGCGGTCATCACGCGTCCTCTCGGACCATCGTGGCCAAAGCATACCGAGCCGGATTTTACTGGCCAAAGGCGAATGAGATGGAAAAGGAGATAGTGGATAAGTGTGAGGGATGTCAGTTTTACTCGAATATGTCGCACAAGCCTGCGTCAGCCCTGAAGACCATTCCACTCGTCTGGCCTTTCGCAGTATGGGGGCTGGATATGGTCGGTCCTTTGAGAACAGGGCGAAGTGGCTTCACGCATGTACTGGTGGCAGTCGACAAGTTCACCAAGTGGATTGAAGCTAAACCAATCAAGAACCTTGACGCCAGTACTGCTGTTAGCTTCATCAGGGAACTAATATTCAGATATGGAGTCCCGTACAGCATCATTACGGATAATGGGTCGAACATTGACTCGGAGGAATTCAGAGATTTCTGTAGCTCTCAAGGCACACGGGTCGACTACGCTTCAGTCGCCCATCCGCAGTCGAATGGACAAGCAGAGTGAGCCAATGGCCTGATTCTCAAGGGATTGAAACCCCGACTGATGCGTGACCTCAAGCATGCAGCTGGAGCTTGGGTCGACGAACTTCCCTCAGTGCTTTGGGGACTGCGGACCACACCTAATCGGTCGACCGGAAGAACTCCATTCTTCTTGGTCTACGGAGCTGAAGCAGTCTTGCCGAGTGATCTTCTCCACAATGCTCCTCGAGTTGAAATCTACAACGAAGCAGAAGCTAAACAAGCGCGGCAGGACTCAGTCGACCTTTTATAGGAAGAAAGGGAGATGGCTCTAATCCGGTCGACCATCTATCAACAAGATTTGCGTCGTTTCCACGCCAGAAATGTGAGAGGTCGAGCCTTCCAGGAAGGAGATTTGGTTCTCTGAGTGGATCAGCACAAACCACACAAGCTTGCTCCTTCTTGGGAAGGTCCCTTCATCGTCACCAAGGTTCTCCACAACGGGGCGTGCCATCTTTACAACGTCGAGCATAATATCGACGAGCCCCGAGCTTGGAACGTGGAACTACTCCGCCCATTTTACACTTAAGGTTTATCACTCGGATGAGTTGCAATAAAGTACTTCTGTAGTTCATGGACCTCAAAATAATAGTGTCATAGTTCTTCCATAATTTTTGTCACTTTTTATTTTGTCCAATAAAATTCCCCCTCAGTGGGTGACTTAGCCGCGAATCTGTTTCGCCTAAGTTTGTAAAAAATCCTACCGAGTGAAGAGCAAACCTCTCACTCGGGGGCTTAGCTGCAGCCCTGTGCTCGCCTAAGTTATCGAAATCCTACCGAGTGGTAAGCCAGACTTCCACTCGGGGGCTTAGCTGCAGCCCTGTGCTCGCCTAAGTTATCGAAATCCTACCGAGTGGTAAGCCAGACTTCCACTCGGGGGCTTAGCTGCAGCCCTGTGCTCGCCTAAGTTATCGAAAATCCTACCTAGTGAAGAGCAAACCTCTCACTCGGAGGCTTAGCTGCAGTCCAAGTACTCGCCTAAGTTATCGAAATCCTACCGAGTGGTAAGCCAGACTTCCACTCGGGGGCTTAGCTACAGCCCTGTGCTCGCCTAAGTTATCGAAAATCCTACCGAGTGA
>NC_041389.1:216143002-216171893 GCF_002162155.2 Triticum dicoccoides | reverse complement strand
CCGAGTGAAGAGCAAACCTATCACTCGGAGGCTTAGCTGCAGTCCAAGTACTCGCCTAAGTTACAAAAATCCTACCAAGTGAAGAGCAAACCTCTCACTCGGAGGCTTAGCTGCAGTCCAAGTACTCGCCTAAGTTACAAAAATCCTACCAAGTGAAGAGCAAACCTCTCACTCGGAGGCTTAGCTGCAGTCCAAGTACTCGCCTAAGTAATCAAAAATCCTACCGAGTGAAGAGCAAACCTCTCACTCGGGGGCTTAGCTGCAGCCCAGTGCTAGCCTAAGTAATCAAAAATCCTACCGAGTGAAGAGCAAACCTCTCACTCGGGGGCTTAGCTGCAGCCCAGTGCTAGCCTAAGTTATCAAAATCCTTCCGAGTGAAGAGCAAATCTCTCACTCGGGGGCTTAGCTACAGCCCAGTGCTCGCCTAAGATTATCAAAATCCTACCGAGTGGTAAGCCAGACTTCCACTCGGAGGCTTAGCCGCAACCCAGTGCTCGCCTAAGTGGACTAAGGAATAAGTCGATTGCAATAAAGGCGCCCTGCTTTAAACCTGCAAAAGACATTTCGAGCCAAAAGCAATCATATTCAAGCACCAAATTCAAGTTCAAATCGATATCTAAAGGAACCGAAAGTGCTCAGGCGCTAAGCCCGTTAAGGTTTATCGGTTACAATTCCACTCGGCATACCGAGGCAAATTTAAAGCGTCAAGCTTAGAAGAAGTTTTTTACCCCTCCTACGGAGGGCTGGAAGGTGCAACAAACTCATCAAGATCAATTCCGTCTGCGATCCGAGTGGCAGCCGCAAGGAAAGTTTCCATAAAGGACCTGAAGTCGTGTTTCTTGGTGTTGGCCACCCGGAGGGCCGCCAGCTTCTCTTCTCGCGCATCTTTGCAGTGGACTCGGGCCAGACACAGGGCAACATCTGCACCGCACCGAGCCGAGGACTTCTTCCACTCCTACACTCGACCAGGGATCGTGTTCAAGCGAGCCATCAGCGACTCAAGGTCATTCTGAAGTGTCTCCCCGGGCCAGAGCGTCGAGTCGATGCGAGATGTGGCGACCTTCAGCCTTGCAAGATAGTCCACGGCAGCTGCAACACGGGACTCCAGTCGGAAAACATTCATGGCAACTTCGTCGTTCACCGGAGAATTGACGGGGTCGAGGTTTGGTTCCAGCCGGCTAGTTTCTTCTTCAAAGTTTTGACAAAATTCTGCAAGGACGATCACCGAGTCAAGATGATGGTCGAATGGAAAAACCACAATTGGAAATAATTGCCTAGCATAGAGGTTTACCTTCAAGCATAAGAAACAGCTTCTTGGCAAGACCACTCAGGAAGGCCTCCAGATCATTTTTCTTCCCAGTCAACTTACTGACTTGGTCGGTCAGGGTAGCTTTATCAGCTTTCAGTCGACTAACCTCCTTGTTGGCGATCCCAAGAGTAGCTTTCAGATTGGTATTGTCTTGTTCAAGCTTGGTGACTGAAGCTAACTTCTCGTCAGCAAGCTTGATCTTCTCATCCAGTTCAAGGTCTTTCTTCTGTTGGGCCTCCCTTACCTTACCTGCAAGTTACAGCAAGATCAGATTTTGAAGCAAACAAAGGGAAAAGCAGTCGTCAAGGTCTCACCAAACATACCTTCGGTCTCCTCCTTTGCCTTCGTCAGTTTCTCCTGAACCAGCTTCAAGTTCAGCTCGAGCTGAGTGTGCTTGTTTTCCAGCTCAGAGTAGCGAGCCACAAGATCACAGGAGTTCTGCGAGAACCAATCGACTAAATGTCAAATATAATTCACTTCCGAGTGAAAAAGGAAAAATCACACGTTTCTAAGACTACAGCCGAATACAAGCATTCGACTGTAGTCTAGGGGACTACACCCAGTGGGTGGACTCAGCGTGCCCCCACTAACCCTATCGAAGATAGAGTCGACCAGTCGACCTCAAAAAAAAAGAGAGTTGTATCCTTTAAGACTGTAATCGACTGCAAGCAGTCGACCACAGTCTCGGGGACTACACCTAGTGGGTGCACTCAGCGTGCCCCCACTAATCCTATTGAAGACAGAGTCGACCAGTCGACCAGTTTGCGAAATCCAGTCGACATAGTCGAATGACGCAAAGACTGAAATTATAAAGCCTAAGGCCGACTGCCAGCAGTCGACCTTAGCCTCGAGGACTACACCCAGCGGGTGCACTCAGCGTGCCCCCGCTAACACGGAGTCTAAGTCGACACACCCAGTGGGTGACTACTATAAATTCTAGAAAGAAAAGTTTTTGGTATCATATCTTAAAAGAACAGGCGGTGGTCGACTGACCTGAACATTGCTTTGAAGGGCGGAACTAGCGTCGTAAGCTGCCTGGCTCGCATCCCGGATGGTCCTTAACTGCTCCATCATGATCCCTGCCTGGCGTATCGCCTCCTTCGCGGCGCCAGCTTGGTCCTCTGGGACGTGGTGCGTGGTGAAGAGGGAGGGCTGCTGAGCACTCGTCAGTGGATCTGCGAAGGACACAGTGTGTCGAGTGGTATTCTCTTCCTCCGCAATCAGAGTCTCAGGCGCCGTCACATCCTGGGGCACCCTACTGGCAGACGCTTTCCTACTCTTTCTGCGCTTCAGCGGTTCATCGTCCTCGTCATCATCAGGGAGAGTGATAACGACATTGGGTGGAGCTACAGAGAAGAATCAAGATTAGAGATCATGAGTCAGTCGACTAAAAACGGCGTTAAGAATATAGTACCTGGTTTTGAGGTTTCTGCGTCCTCCATCTCATGGTCATCAGCCCGGGCTGAGGTCTCAGAAGTAGCAGCACTGCAACTCCAAAGAATCAGTCGACTCACTTCAGCGTCAACCAGAGACAAAGTTCACACAAAATAAGAAGACTTAAGCAGCATGATTACCCTGATATGGTGGGGATGGACACCTTCATCTTCGGCAGGAGCTTGGTCGGCTTCGACGTAGCCGCCCGGGGCTGCTTCGGCGCCTTTTTAGTCAGTGCCGGAGAGGTGGTCCGAGGGCGCTTGGTCGACTGTGCAACGGTCGCAACCCCCTTGCCACGTTCAGTCGAAGGGTCGTGGACAAGCTTCAACCGCCTTTCTGGGCGCGGTGGTACGACCTCCTCCTCCTCTTCTTCCTCATCTTCAGCTTCATCTTCATCACCGTCATCGTCGTTATCGTCATCATCATCCTCAGCAACGTCCGAGTCCCATTCCTCCTCCTCCTGGCTCTCACCCCCACTCGCCTCACCCTCCTCAGTCGGAGCCTGTGCTCCATTGGGCATTGAGTGCAGCTCGGTGAGGGCCTGATAGATATCAAGACAAGGATCAATCGACCAATTGGCAGAATAAACAGAAATGAATATGACAAGAACACAGTGGAGAGCAGAGTAGGCATACCTTGTTTGGATCACTATTGTGGTCGAGTGGAGGAATCCTTCTGGCTCCGCGTGGGTTATCCTTGTTTCCGGTAACGGCGGCCATCCATCTTTCCAGAGTGACATCGTCGACTGCTTCTGGATGGACTCGAGTCTCGTCTTCAGTCCCACAGTACAACCACATGCAGTGGCTCCGGAACTGAAGGGGCTGGATACGACGCCTAAGGAAAACCTCCAGGAGATCCATGCCCGTCACTCCCTCCCGAACCAACTGTACCACGCGCTCCATCAACATCTTCACGTCAGCTTTCTCCTCCGGAATCAACTTCAGAGAGGAGGGCTTGTTCACTCGGTCCATGGTAAACTGAGGGAGTCCACTCGACTGCCCCGGCGTCGACTGATCCTGGCAGTAGAACCAGGTCGACTGCCAGCCTCTGACTGACTCGGGAAAAGTCATGGCTAGGAAGGTGCTCTTATTCCTCACCTGGATCCCCAGGCCCCCACACATTTGGACGACTCGGGTTCTTTCGTCGCCTGGGCTCGCCTTCTTCACGATCTGAGAGCGACACGTGAATATATGCTTGAACAAGCCCCAGTGCGGTCGACAGCCCAGAAAACCCTCACACATGGACACGAACGCGGCAAGATAGGCGATAGAATTTGGGGTAAAGTGGTGGAGCTGCGCTCCAAAGAAGTTCAAGAAACCACGGAAGAAAATGCTCGGCGGCAAAGAAAATCCACGATCAACATGGGTGGCCAAGAGCACGCACTCACCCTCTTCTGGCTGGGGCTGCCACTCCTTCCCCGGAAGCCTCGCAGCTCCATGGGGGATCAAGCCCTCGTTGGCCATGTCGAGGAGGTCTTTCTCCGTGATGGTCGACTGGATCCAATCTCCTTGGACCCAGCCCTTCGGCAGGCGGGATCTAGACGAAGATCCGCCGCGGCTGGTGGATCTCCCCTTCGCCTTCTCCGTCGCCGACGCCTTCTTCGCGCGTTCCAGTGCCGCCGTCTTCTCCTTGGCCATGGTTGCCGGCGAGACGCGCGAGGAGAGGTTGGGCAGAGGCGAGAGCGAACGCGTCGGGCGGAGACGAAGGGAGCAGAGAAAGAGAATGCTGAGGCACAGTACAAAAAACCCTCGTCGGGCGCATTTATAAGGTCCCTTCCGAGTGGATGACAGGTGGGCCCGGTCGATCTAATCATATCCAGGAACAGTTATGCAGGCGGGATACATGGCGAAGAAAGCGGCGCGGGGATCGAGGCGTCTATGTCCCGTCCCATCCGAACGCTGCGGTCCGCTCCGCTTCGCGCGCTTCCCCAAATTTCGCATCCCGCGGAATCCGCGAACGGCAGACCGGTCTGTCAGACGCGGGATTTCCTGCGGTCCATCGCTCGGAAATCGTCAAAGCTCCAAAGATCACTCGACGAAAGAAGAGAATGGAACGAGTCGACTGAAGACAAGTTGGTCACTATCAACGAAGAGATTCTTTGGTCCAGAACAACGCACGACCAATGTGCAAAAGTTAATCGGAAATAACATCAACTCCTTCCTCACTCGAAGCCTCAATCCATTCGGGGGCTAATGATGGGGTCATGTACCTAGGGTAGGGTCACGAACCTGATCTAAGTACCCTGCCCAAGGACACCCTTAGAAGAGGTCACCTTCCAGTCGACCAACGAGGGACTCACTCGACTGACTTGAAGGACTCGACCACGAAGACTCACTCGACCACCAGAAGGTCAAGAGGCACTCTGCACTGCAACGGCCTGTAATTAAGTAGACTTTATGATAGTAAAGGCACTTTATGTGGGGCGTTACCAGTAACGCCCCGGACTTAACTCATCTTAAACCCTCTCCTACGTGGGCTGGCTGGGGTCCTGGCGCACTCTATATAAGCCACCCCCCTCCACAGGCAGAAGGGTTGGGCACCCTGTAACTCATATACATATAATCCACTCGACCGCCTCCGGGCTCCGAGACGTAGGGCTTTTACTTCCTCCGAGAAGGGCCTGAACTCGTACATCTCTTGTGTTTACAACCTCTCCATAGCTAAGACCTTGCCTCTCCATACCTACCCCTCACTCTACTGTCAGGTTTAGAACCACAACAGCCGTAGCAACCGTGCGGGTCGAAGCAAAGTAGAGCCAAGAGGGCTTCGCTGAGACCGCGACCGCCGCCGAAAAGGATCAGCCGTAGCAGGGGAGCACACCCGGAACAGAAGAGGCCCCTCCAAGCGACCAATCGCTGGGGGCTCCATCACCTCAGGAGGCACCCCAACCTCCGGAGGACGCAAGCAGCGCCAGCGCTCTCAACCTCATCGAGCACCCCGTGTACTTCGTCATCACGATGCTACGGGGCGCAAGGGCATGGTACCCCATGCCTCAAAAACTCCTCCTCACGCTGCTGGTGGCCTCACGCAAGCTGCGGCACTACTTCCAAGGCCATCCCATCAAGGTCGTCTCGGCATACCCCTTGGAAAGGGTACTCAGGAGCCCCAACTCAGCTGGAAGAGTCGCTGAGTGGAACATCGAGCTGCAAGCGTTTCAGCTAGAATTTAGCACGAGCAGAGTCATCAAGGGGCTGCACTTGCAGACTTCGTGGCGGAATGGGCAGAGGCGCCAGGCCTTGAGGCTGGTGAGGATCGATCGCTTTCCCCTGGATGCGAGGCACCGGACGGCTGGGTCATGTACTTTGACGGGGCGTTCTCCCGACACGGTGCAGGGGCTGGTGCGGTGCTCGTATCTCCCACTCAAGACAAGCTCTACTATGTCGTACAACTCTGATTCCAGCACGGAGAGAAGGTCTCAAACAACATAGCAGAGTACGAAGGCCTGATAGCAGGCCTGAAAGCTGCAGTCACCTTGGGGGTAAAGCGCCTCACCATCAAGGGCGATTCACAGCTCCTCGTGAACTTCTCCAACAAACAATACGAGCCAAAGGACGAGCACATGGAAGCCTACCTCGCGGAGGTCTGCAGGATGGAGTAGCAGTTCTGGGGGCTGGAGTTGCAGCATGTGCCTCGCGACACCAATCAAGAGGCTGATGACATCACCAAGAGCGCATCCAGGCGGCTGCCTCAGGAGCCTGGCGTCTTCGAGGAGCGACTCTTCAAGCCCTCGGCGGCACCATCACTATCAAGCACGGCGCAACCTCGGGAAGAGCTCCCATAGCCGCCTGCCTCGGGAGCCCCGATCTGCGGCCCGGCCTCAGGGGCACGCCTGTTCCTGGCATTGGAGCCTCAGGAAGGATGCTGGATCGCAGAGCTCAGGAACTACCTGACACAAGGGACCTTGCCGGAGAAGGAGGAGGAAGCGGAGCGTGTGGTGCGACATGCCACGGCCTACTGCATTAAGGACGAAGAGCTCTACCGGAGGTGACCAAATGATGTGTCCCTATGTTGCATTTCTAGAGAGCAAGGGAAGGAGGTGCTGGCAGACATACACGGTGGAGACTGTGGGCATCACTCATCATCACGGACCCTCGTTGGCATGGCGTTCCGCAGCGGGTTCTATTGGCCCACGGCACTCTGCGGCGCCGTGGAGCTGGTGAAGGCTTGTGAGGCCTGCCAATTCCATGCCAACCAGATCCATCAGTCGGCGGGGGGTCTGCAGACTATACCCCTTTCGTGGCCGTTCACAGTTTGAGGGCTGGACATCCTGGGCCCGTTCCCTCAGGCACCGGGGGGCTATCGCTATCTCTACGTTGCCGTGGACAAGTTCACCAAGTGGGCTGAGGTGGAAGCTGTCCGCACCATCCCCGCGGGCTCCGCGGTCAAGTTCATTAAGTGCCTCGTGAGCCGATTCGGAGTGCCTAACGGCATCAATACCGACAACGGTTCGCAATTCACCAGTAACCTCTTCAAAACATATTGTGCTAACCTTGGAACACAGATATGCTACGCTTCGGTAGCGCACCCCCGGAGCAACGGTCAGGCCGAGCGAGCCAACGCAGAGGTCCTGAGGGGCCTCAAGACCAGGACCTTTAAGAAGAAGCTGGAGGCCTGCGGCAGGGGCTGGTACGACGAGCTCCAATCCGTGCTGTGGTGTATCCGCACGATCGCGGCCAAACTAACTGGCGAAACTCCATTCTTCCTCGTCTACGAAGCTGAGGCAGTCCTCCCTCACGAGGCCAGGCGTTGTTCCGCATGGGTCTTGGCGTTCGACGAGGCGCAGCAGGACGCCAGGCGGGGGATGGATCTCGTGCTGGGGGAGGAACGCCGTCGGGAGGCCGCACTGCGAGCGGCAAGGTATCAACAGGCGCTACGGCGGTATCACTGCCGCAACATCCGCCCCAGGACTCTTGAGGTAGGGGACCTCATGCTCAGGCGGGTCCTCTCTAGGGAAGGGTTGCACAAGCCCTCTCCCATGTGGGAGGGCCCGTTCAAGGTTGTTCATGTTTCCAGGCCCGGCTCCGCGCGCTTGGAGACCCAGGAGGGAGTACCCATCCAGAACACGTGGAACATTCAACACCCCTTGGAGATTCTACCCCCGAGCGAGGCCCAGTGCCTGTGGAAAATGCCTGGTGCCTGTGAAGAAGGCCAACGCCTGTGAAGCTACCGCATTTTGGAGAAGGCCCGGTGCCTGTGAAGAAGGCCAACACCTGTGAAGCTACCGCATTTTGGAGAAGGCCCGGTGCCTGTGAAGAAGGTCAACGCGTGTGAAGCTACCACATTTTGGAGAAGGCCCGGTGCTTGTGAAGAAGGCCAATGCCTGTGAAGCTCGCCGCCCGTGACACTCTCACGTAATAATGAGTGGGGCTGTACACGCCCCGGAGTCTCCGGAGTGCTGCCCTCGGGCCTCGGGGGCTCCCGCCCACGCCCAGTGGTAGCACTTAGCTTCGCGCTGGTGATAATATGTCGAAGACTAGATTAGGTGCCGGACGCGGCTTTTTCATTTGCTTTCTGCAGTTGGCTTGTTCTTTCCTATTTGGAGTTTTATCGAAGCTGTCCCTGCCTCTGGCTCGAGACCCCCTTTCTCCTTTTTGCTCACCTGCTTTGGTTTTCCCTCGCGCAAGTCCGCAAGGGAGGTACGCGGGTGCCCTCGCAAGTGTTTTTTGCTTCTGTCGCCTAAAGCCCTCCTATACGGGTCCGCTGAGGGAGCACCACTCCTAGTCCTTGCCCCACGGGCATCGCGACGTGAGCACGGGACCTGGGTCAGTCGTCCCCGCAGCCGAACCAAAAGCTACCCCTCTTGGCTAATCCTTGCAGGACATAAAGGGCACGGCAAGGCCTCGACCTCGGGAGGCAAAGACAGCTAGAAGCCTCCACGGGTTAAGTAATTCCCGGACACAGGAACATGGCACGGAAACGTAGAACGGAAATAGCAGAAACAACACGATAATTAGCAATGACGGTTCAACATGCCCCCGCGGGGCCCGACACTACTTCCTCTTTTTGCACGAAAGGAAGAAAGGCAAAACAGGCATGACTAGCTCGGCACCAGCCCACGACGAGGGCTCGTACTGCCTCCGGAGCTCGGTCAGATTCCCTCTTCTCGCTTCACCAGGACACGGCGGCGGACCGGTTCGCTACCTTCCCCCAGGCGGGCGCGATAACGCGGGAGCTGGTCGCGACCCCCGCTGGAGGAGCTGCTGCCTGAAGGGGAGTCGCCAAAGCTCGGCGAGCCCCGGGTGCTGCAACCCACGCGCCTGTTGTCGTCCTCGCCCTGATCAAAGCCGAGGCTGGGTGCACTGCCACGGTCATCGTCTTCAGGGAAGCACCCAGCATGGCGACCGTCTTCCCCGAACACCCTCACGTAGAGGGTGGCGTCGCCGTTGAACCTGAAGTGCAGGGTGCACCGCCGACCTAGGCCACGCGCGCGGGCAAAAGTTTCCAGCCGCGGGTCAGGGCCAAACCCCCGGCGGCGGAAACCTCCTACGAAGCCCAGGAGGCCCTGCTGCAGCAGCCGTCTGCCTGAAACCAGAGGCCGCCCGGAAGCTCACCAATGAAGAAGCGAGGAAGCTGGTGCCAAGTGCTGGTCGGGTCCGCCGACCACACGACAAACTCTGGCAGCACTTTCGCCGAGCGGAAGTGTGGTCTGGGGGGTTGCGCAGCCACGACGTGCCTCCCATCAATGACTGGGTGCTCGTCGCCATGCAGGGAGTCGCCTCCGCGACCGCGGGAAGCCACCACGGGGGATGCAGGGTGCTTGCGGGGGCGGCCCCGACCGCGCTTGGTCGGAGTAGAGTCAGGCCCTTCCTGGCGAGCCTTCTCCTTCTCTGCGGCCGAGAACCTCGTCGGTGGAGCCATGGAGATAGCGAGCAGCCAGAGCGGAGAAGAGGAGGAGTAGAAGAGGGAGACGAACTGGAATGGCTCGCGTCGTTCCGTACTTATAGCCGGAGGAGGCCAACCATCGGCCTCCACGATCGCTGGTAATCATGACCCGCCTTTGCATGCAGGGACCTGTCAAGTCGTGCGGTTGCCGAGGCGTCATGGGGAAGCGGAGATGCCCGCGTCCAATCAACCGCCACGCGGCGCCCAAGGCCGCAGGCTATTGGGACTCGCGGTGCTTCGTACTTGCCCCTTTGCTTCTCTACTAAGCCAAGTCCGGGCGCGCCTTTGGCCCGCGGGCTACTGTCGGCATTCTGGGAATGGCGGTCCCTAGACTTGCCTGCGTGCGGCCTGCGGCGTGGCTCAAGTGGGGCCCAATGCAGCCCAGCTTCATCAGCTCAAGCTCAAGACCCTCGCGAGGGGCCAAGCCTCGCGGGGCGGACGACAGGGAGCTTCCTCAGGAGCAGCCTCCTGAGGCGGGCTCGCGAGGAGGCAGAGAGATCAAGGCAGGGCACCTCTCGAGGGGCCCGTTATGCCAGCCATGACGATCGAAGACCAGGCGGGTGCCAGCCTACGCAGTGCCCTTGTTTCCCTTTCGGTGATAAGGGGGCAAGCACAGGCCAAGGCATCAGGCAAAGGTTATCGTTTCGGCGCAACAAGACCAAGACCAGCAGAACGGCAGGATGGAGGTCATCGTGGAGCCTAGGGCAGTGTCACCATCAGTGCCTTTGGCAGCCGAAGACCAACTTTAGTCAGGATAAGTGTACCAGATGTTCCCCTTCAAAATGGCCAATTGTTGGCGCCCTTCCCGCTCATTATTTGGGAAGAGGCCCAGGGCCTCCACCTATAAATAGGACTAGCCACCACAAGGTAGAGGTATCTGGAGATCGACCAGAGAGAGAGAGAAGCGACTGAACTCACCCAAGCAGTTCATCGCACCAGCTCAAGAACAGCCCCTCGCGAGGCTGTTCTCCCCTTGTACTATTCATCATCAGCCCCTGAGGCAATCCACCACACCACACACTGGAGTAGGGTATTACACCACAATGGTGGCCTGAACCAGTATAAATCTCATGTCCCTTGTGTGTTCATCTTTCTTGCTTAGATCTTCGTGAGACTTTGAGACGTGAGCTGGTAGGGGAGAGATCTTCGTGCGCACCCCAGTGTTCGAACCTCAAGGGTCTGCCGGAACCCAAAATCCGACAAAGTTGGCGTTCATCTTCTCCAGCACCAACTTCGCCCGATCGTCAGCAAGCTTCGCGCGAGACCACCCTTCGTCAAGCTGGGGCACCTCTGTTGGCAGCGTCAACTGAGGGTGGACCCACTTGGCATCCACCATTACCCACTTGCTCCGGAAGTTCTCGGCCCTCTTCCCGGCCTTCGAGATCGCGTTGGCCTTGCCGTACGGGAGAAGTTGGCGTACGCCAAGGTGTGGTCGCCGTTGATTTGGAGAGAAAAGAAGTGGCGCAGCAGAGCCACGGACGGCATCACCCCAACATGCGCCTCGCAGTAGTAGGTGAAAATCGACAAGAGGAGAGCGAAGTTGGGATGGAGATGAAGGGCCTGCAACCTGTAATGGCGAAGGACGACATAGAAGAAGTCGAAGAAGGGAGGAACCAGGCCTGCGACGATGGCGTTCATGAAGAAGGGGTAGAAGGTGCTCCCCTTAGGCTTCGGCTCGGCGGAGCCAACCCGTAGTACAATCTCCCCCTTCTCGCTACCCTCCACTTCCGTCATCAGGCACGTGGCGCATTGGGGGCGTCCAGGGCCGGCGCATAACAAGCCGGCATCGCATCAACCTTGACCTTGCGGGGCGCCATTGCTCGCTGAAAGGGAAGGAGTGGGGCAGATCTGGAGATTTCGGAAGCAAGGAAGCAAGGAAGGGGATCTGGGGCAAGACGAAGGAGAGTAATGAAGGCAAGCCTTGCCCACGCCAGCCTTTTGTCAGTCGTGCAGTTGCCGAGGTAGCGTGAGGAAGCGGAGACGCCCAGGTCCAATCAGTCGCCATGCGGCGACCAAGGCCGCAGGCTGTTGGGGCCCACGGTGCTCCGCACTTTGCCTTTGGCTTTGCTGCTACACCAAGTCCGAGCACGCCTTGGGCCCGAGGGCTACTGTCGACATTCTGGGAACAGGGGTCCCCAGACTTGCCTGCCTACGGCCTGCTCGTGGCTCAACCAGTGGCCCAGTACGGCCCTTCTTCATCAACCAAACACTCAGGACCATCGCAAGTGGCCAAGCCTCGCGGGGGGACGACACAAGGCCTCCTTAGGAGTGGCCTCACCAGGCATGTTCGCGAGGAGGCGGAGAGATCAAGGCAAGGGGTACCTCGTGAGGTTCCCATGATGCAAGCCATGACTGCGGGCACCAGGCGGGCTGTCAGGACCCCGACTCAGTGCCACATCGGTCTAGCATGTAACACCTGATATCACTTTGCGGCCTCACGCACGGTATCCCCACGGGTGTCGCCTTACCTTTGCCCGGAACCGTTTGCGCCTTTTCGCAGATGTATATGATAGTGTCGCTAGCTAGCAACCATATGATAAGGAGCCCAGGTTGACATGGCTAGTCGTAAACCCAAAGGGGCACAAACTTACCGGTACATGCATCCATGACCCAGCATCGAACGTGTCGGTCATCAGTGAGTGAATCCAGGTTGTACCACTGGGCTAGCAGGACTCCGGTGAACCAGGATGTAGCGGGCTAACAGGACTCCGATATTCATCGCGTGACATTTCCCCGAAGGGACAGACACAGGAACGAAGAAGGACACATGCCGGCCAGCCTAAGTGTTTCGGAGCAGTAGCAAGCTACCATGGCTTAGTGGAAGCACTAGGAGACACTTCCCGGTAAGAGAGGCTACTAAGGATAAACAACTAGATAGTCAGATCCCACACATACCAAGCATTTCAATAACACACACACAATATGCTCGATATGTGCAAATACAACATGGCATCACAACATGACTCTACAACTCAAGTATTTTCTTCATTAGGCTCCGAGGAGCGAGATATTACAAACATGGATCTCATGACCCAACATTCAGAGCATACAAGTCAAGCACATGCAGAAGCTTAACATGTCTGAGTACAGACAACTAAAAATGAAAAAGGCTGAGAAGCCTGACTAACTACCAGATCCTGCCGAGGGCAGAAGATCGTAGCTGAGGTAACAAGCAAAACGTCGAAGTTCACGCGGAACTACTAGTGAGACTGAAGTCTCTCTGCAAAAACATAAAATAGGCAAACGTGAGTACAAATGTACCCAGCAAGACTTACATCAGAACTAACTACATATGCGTCATTATCAACAAAGGGGATGGTGGGGTTTAACTGCAGCAAGCCAGCTTTGACTCAGTGGCTATCCTATACTACGACTGCAAGTAACTCTTTTGAGGTGGCGCACACGAGTCCACATATTCACCATATCAATACACCACTATGGATCCGCTTCCGTCTCCCTACGAGAACGCCATCCATAGCACTCACGCTTATCTTGCGTATTTTAGAGTATCCACTTTCACTTGTCTATGAACTGTACAGGCAACCCAAAAGTCCTTTACCGCGGACACGGCTATTTGAATAGATCATATTAACCCTGCAGGGGTGTACTTCTTCACACACGCTCTCGCCACTTACCACCATGTACACGTCGTGTATCTCGGCAACCTTCAAGCGGAAGCCTGGCGAGGGAGTCGGCCACGACCTGACTAACCACACAAGTCTCTCGTCCAGGTTTATCGCCTATTCGGGTTCCATCCGCAAGGAGATCCGGCCGGGGTGTCGCTCACGACGCCAAACAATGTGAGCAGGGTTCCCAAGCCCACCATCCGGGTGCCACTTGGTACATCGTGCCACTGTGCCTAGTCTGTCCCAAGCCCACCTATACCGGGTGCCACTTGGTAGACTACTAACACTACCTACAAACACCAGAAACTAGTTGCAACTCCTGGATAGAGATCAAGTTGATTAATAAGTCGAGAGAGCTTGGAGTGCCCGGAACCCAATGTGTGGTAGTAATTGTTCATGGATCACAAACACAGAACTCAGTTCCTAAGGACGGCTTCAATGAGACAACCCACCATGTACTCCTACATGGCCTCTCACCGCTACCGTTACCAAATCGTGTTCACACACTTAGCTCACACACAGTAGGATATGTTTACACACCTCGAATTCGTCCCCGATGAATGAGACCTGACACAACTCTAAGCAATAGCAGGCATGACAAACAAGCATGAATGAGTAGGCACATCAGGGCTCAAACAACTCCTACTCATGCTAGTGGGTTTCATCTATTTATTGTGGCAATGACATGTCATGCAGAGGATAAAGGGGTTCAACTACCGTAGCAAGTAACAGTTGTATCGTTGTTGTCCTAATGCAGTAAAATAGAGCAGGAGCGAGAGAGTGGGATTGTATCGGAATGAACAAGGGGGTTTTGCTTGCCTGGCACTTCTGAAGATAGTATAGTTCTTCATTGGTGTCATTGAATTCATCGTCGAACATCGTCTACTGAGAGGGGACAATCACCGGCAAATGAGAGGGAACACAATCAATGCAATGCACAATATGATGCATGATCATGACATGGCAAAATGAGTGTGTTTTGGCTAATGCAACTTAGAACAGATTGGTTAGAGTTCATTTGAATCAAGGATTCAAATGCAAACCCAAAATAAGAGGTCATATTAGTGCATTAACTTGTTTCACCTAAACAGCAAGGTTAAAGTGTTCTAACATGCATGAAACCAATGCAGATGGAAAGATTGGATCTTTATGATAATTTTTCATATATAATTTGTTTCATTTGGAGTTACGGTTGATTTTATATGATTTTTAGAAGTTTTGGTTATTTTTCTGAAATAAATAAATCATTTAAGATTTCTTTAAAATCCAGAAAACAGATTACTGCGTCAGCATGAAGTCGGTGTGACGTTAGCAGGTCAACTGGGTCGGCCAGGTCAAACCTGACCCGTGGGGCCCACTGGTCGGTGACTCAGTTAACTAACTGAGATAATTAGTGCTAAACTAGCCCTAACTAAACCGCCAGCAGTGCAGGGCCCATGTGTTAGTAAATCATCTAATTAACTAGTTAATTACCACTAATTAAACCTAACACTAATTAAACAGGGGCCTGGGCCCACACGTCAGAGAGAGAGAGGGGTCAAACCCCTGGGCAGACGGGGTCAAACCCCGCCGGTCAAAGCGGTCAAGTCGTCGGTGTTTAGCCGCCGGCGAGGCCAGATGCGGCGGCGGGCTTCGAATTTGGTCCTCCGTCGACCAAATCGACGACGGAGATGCGCTATGCGTAGCTGGGGAGCTGCCGCATCCAGTGGTGCAAGTGGTTGGACACGGGGACGCCGGAAACGACGCCGGCGAGCTCGACATCGGCGGCCGGAGTTTAGGCGAGGTTGGGAATTGTGCTGTGGGGAACGGCGGGGTGAATGGCTGGGTGCTACGGCCTTCTCGTAATGTTGTAAGCATGGTGGCGCGCTCGGTTTCGAGCTTACGCGTCTGTGTCCACGACAGCGAGATGGCCGGCGGAGCCGAGCTCTCGGGTGCGGTGGAAACGGCGGCTACGGAGACCAAATGAGCACGGGAGCTAGGGGGAGAGGAAGAGGAGCTCACAGCGGGGTCGGAGAGGGGGTCAGCGAGCTCGGGGAGGCCCTGTGGACGACGAATCGGCGGCGACGATCTCCGGTGCCCGACGGTGAAGACGACGATGCTGGCGATGTTCCAGGGCTTCCGGGCTTGCCTCCGTTGGCTTGGAGCTACAAGGTGATGTGGTGGAGCCGATGGCCATAGCGGGGAGGCGAGGCAGTGGCGCTAGGGATAGCAGCAGCGACGGAGGCGCTCAGTTGCGTGGGAGGGAGAGAGCCAGGGGGAAGATGGGGACGAGGGAGTGAGCGGGAGGGTTCCAGGGGGTGCGTGGCGCCACCAGAGAGGGCCAGGGCATCGAGCGGAAGCGGCAAGCAGGAGGTGGCCGGGGCGCGTGGCCGCGCGCACGGGGCACATGTCCGGCGTCCTTCTGTCGCGAGGAAGACGACAGGGGGAAGGCTAGTGGGCTGCCAGCTGGGCCGGCTACAGGTAGGTGGCCAGGTAATCCTTCTCTCTCTCTCTCTCTCTCTCTCTCTCTTTCTTTTATTCTGTTTTCTATTTTTTGTAGTTTGTTTTTGATCCAGTTTTAAAAACCAAAACAATTTTATAATTCTTGAAAATATTCATGAGCACTTTCTGAATTATTTCAGTGTGCCACAAATAATTCCAGCATTATTTGAGCATTTAAATTATTTAAAGTGTTTAAATGCCCAAAGTCAAATACAATATGATTTAATTAAAAAATCCAAAAATGATCTAAGAATATATTCATCATTTTTGGCAGAGGTTTCCACCTTAACCAGAAATCATGAACTTTTCGTAGGGACTTTTGGGTTTATTGAAAAAGATTTTAATCCACCCTAGTTGAGTTGATTTAATGCTAGGGTTTGAACATCCCCATTTCAAGTTAAATAAAATTTAAACATGATGCACACATGAAGCTAGCCTAGTGCATAGGCATAAGCTAGGGATGTGACAACTCACCCCCACTAAACAAGAATCTCGTCCTGAGATTCAAGCGTAGAGTAAGATGAAGGGGGAACGCAAACTAACATAATCTTCATGATCCAGGTGGCACTTCAAAGAACGTTGACTCGATCACCATGATTGTCTCGAAGTCTTGCTCTGAGGACTGCAATTAACATGAAAACGAGAGGAAAGGGACAACTCTAAAAGGATCGATCTTCTCGAAGATCAAATAACTTAGGATCAACTCACGGGGTGAGTCATAGCAACATCTCTTGAGCTGAGACTCGAAGCACACATCTAGAGTAATGGAGTGGAACAGATGACGAAGGTTCACTAGGTAGACAACAATTCCACACTTAAGAAGGTGGTGAATGGTTGTCAATGTAGCGAGGAGTTGACTTGCCATGATTCTATAATGGGGCATGTTGGAGGAGGTGAATCGTAGAATTAATACCTTAAGTGGCAAAAAGAATTACTTTTGATACAAAGA
Organism: Triticum dicoccoides; assembly: GCF_002162155.2. Lineage (NCBI taxonomy): Eukaryota > Viridiplantae > Streptophyta > Magnoliopsida > Poales > Poaceae > Triticum > Triticum dicoccoides. Next base: position 216,155,212 of record NC_041389.1, on the reverse strand, counting down.
TCATTGAAATTCTCTATACCAGCCCAGGCAAAATCACAATTGACCATTTGAAGGAATTCGAAGGAATGGCATACTCAGTTTGGAAAGGAAACTAGAGTTATAAGACAACTCGGCAAACGGAAGGCACATTCCAATTGATACCGAGGATATAACCTAGTGTGTGAGCATGCTCTCAAGAACTTGAGCATTTCCATATTCATCTGGGTCTTACCAACATCTGTGACGAGGATCCTGGCAACACATCATACTACCATGATGAACAATGGTGGAGGATGCAGATGCAAAGAAAGATAACACTTTCTCAAATTTCACCTTAGCGAGGCCAAGGAAACAAAATCTGGATGATCGACCGAGAGACATTTAGCACTCCGCTTCTAATGTTCTCCTTGATGTGCTAGGGCAACCAATTTATTAAGATGGTTTGATACCTAGAACATCAAGTAAAAGGTCGGACTTCGGGGACACGTAAATCCATAAGGGACAACTAGGGAATACATCCTATGAAATCCTTATAGGGAGGTGGCCAACTTCCTCAATCAAAATACTACAATAATAGGTCTTCCGGTTGGGTGTGTTGGCCACGACATCCACTTTACCGGTTATCGAGAGACCAATATTATAGTTCTTGGGAGATGTTCCAACCATCATATCTTCCTGAGATTCAGATCTGGTTGGTGTCAGGATATTCCAGACTCATCGAGTCTAGAATGAAAAATTAAAGTTTGCAACACAAATCGATGAGATGACGTTGCGAGATTCTCAGGAAATGGACTATGGTAGTAAGCTCCAAAACATGAGCTGGTTCTGCTACAAACATGTGAACACACTCTCCCAGACAAGCATGACCACATGGTAGTCTTATAATAAAACACTACCGAGTTCTGGTTGGGAACCATCATCGAGGATATCAAAGTCCTTGTGCACTTATCGATGAACTTCTTATCCTTGAACAAATCAATCAGTGGCTTGGTGTGCTAGGGATACGTATGGAATGAAGATGATCAGTCTATCAGACCATATAATACTTTGCACGTGCCTGACTGACTTTGGATGATTCCAGAGGAGGTAAAACAAGCCTTCTCAAATTCATGGTGGCAACTTGCATCAAATGCACATGAATTAGAGAGGTCACTTCTTTCATCCGAACATATGCTTCATGAACGGAACATGAAGATAATGCTTATAAAAGTTTCCAACACTACTTAGATGTTCGACATGAATCATGGACAAGATGAAAATATTGTCAATGGGCTCAACAACGAATCATCAGTACTTGCATGAAGATGAAATTCCACAACTATGTGAACAAGGTGATAGCATTGGTCAGACCCAGAAGATATAATGGTGCATGCTGGAGGAACAACCGCGAGTAAGACAACGTTACGAACATCGTTGGTTCTGATTTGATTTGATGATAGCCCATACTCAAATCAAAGGTTTGGGTAAGACATTAGATATCACGCCCAATATGCGACCCTATCCAAGAGGAACTCAAAGGTCCCACCAAGGATAGACCCGCATATTGAAACGCTTTTGCAAGGTGGATATCATTACATCAACATTACATAATAGATGGGGATACATAAAAGAGGCATACAATGCCACACGAATACACCTTCACAATACATAAGAGCAACATCCGACTACGGATGAAACACAAAAAGAAACTCGAACGACATCCACCCTGCTAGCCCAGGCTGCCAACCTGGAACCTATCCCCTGATCGAAGAAGAAGCAGAAGAAGAACTCCACACAAGCAAACATCGCTCTCGCATCATGATCATCGCATAACCTGTACCTGCAACTGTTGTTGTAGTAATCTGTGAGCCACAAGGACTCAGCAATCCCATTACCATGGGTATCAAGACTAGCAAAGCTTAATGGGAAAGGAAGGGGTAAAGTGATGAGGTTGCAGCAACGACTAAGCATATATGGTGGCTAACATACGCAAATAAGAGCGAGAAGAGAGCAAACAGAACGGTCATCAACTAGTAATGATCAAGAGGTGATCCTGAACTCCTACTTACGTCAAGCATAACCCAAAAACCGTGTTCACTTCCCGGACTCCGCCGAAAAGAGACCATCACGGCTACACACACGGTTGATGCCTTTTAATTCGAATCTGGTGTCAAGTTATCTACAACCGGACATTAACAAATTCCCATCTGCCACATAACCGCGGGCACGGCTTTCGAAAGTTTATACCCTGCAGGGGTGTCCCAACTTAGCCCATGATAAGCTCTCGCGATCAACGAAGGATATACCTTCTCCCAGGAAGACCCGATCAGTCTCGGAATCCCGGTTTACAAGAAATTTCGACAATTGTAAAACAAGACCAGCAAAGCCGCCCGAATGTGCCGACAAATCCTGATAGGAGCTGCACATATCTCGTTCTCAGGGCACACCGGATTGTCCAAACTTCTGGTAGGCCATCCCAGAGTTGCCCCTGGTGGCCACCGGCGGCTGACAGGTTGTACCAACACTCACGACGAGCACTAGCCCGGGGGGGAGGTAAATAAAGATGACCCTCGGGCTCTGGAAACCCAAGGGAAAAAGGGCTAGGTGAGGCAAATGGTAAAACCAAGGTTGGGCCTTGCTGGAGGAGTTTTATTCAAAGCGAACTGTCAAGGGGGGCCCATAAATCACCCAACCGCGTAAGGAACGCAAAATCCGGGAACATAACACCGGTATGACAGAAACTAGGGCGGCAAGAGTGGAACAAAACACCAGGAATAAGGCCGAGCCTTCCATCCTTTACCAAGTATATAGATGCATTAATTAAATAAGAGATATTGTGATATCCCAACATAATCCTGTCCACCATGGAGCAATCTTCAACTTCACCTGCAACTAACAACGCTATAAGAGGGGCTGAGCAAAGCGGTAACATCGCCAAGCAACGGTTTGCTAGGAAGGGTGAAAAGGTTAGTGGCTGACATGGCAATTTGGGAGGCTTGAAGAGCAATTGATAGGTAAGAAATGTGTATGCGTATGCAATGCGTATGATGACATGATGAAATGCAACAACAACAACATAAAACACACGACGGTTACGCAAAACATGGAAGGTGCCTGGAGCGTCGGTCTTGGGGCGTTACATTAGATCCACCATTACAAGAGGATCAATCAATGAAGATATGATCTTTCTTCAACATACATACAAGATATCCCTTGGAATGAACTAAGTCAGACAAGCTGTTATCTTCCAACTCTCCAAGTTGTTATTTAGCTTAACCAACTAGCTCAGGTGTATCCAACATAGATTCTTGGAGAAGGGGTGGTTACAAGGAACCAACTTGCTCACGAGCTCAACATAACAGTCAGGGGATAACCTGGTACTACTTCCGAGAAGATATTCGGAAAATCATGAACCACTGATATGTTATTAAGCTCGCGAACAATCTTGCTTTTCAAGGCAAGACAATATGATCACAAGAGCGAGGGATTGGCACAATCCTAACTCATTGATCGAGGAGTGCACCGGAAATAAGGACTAGGTAGCACAATCTATCTTAGAACGATGTTTCAAGAACCAACACGCTAAGAATGAAATTATTGTCCATTAACTACCAAGCAACAAGCTTGCTAGGAGTATTGAATTCACACATCATGGTTCACTTGTTGGCATTCTGGTTACAACAACACAGGAACCAAGGAATGAAGAATGATGGCGAGAAGTATCACTGCACCAAGAATTCATAAGATGGTGTGCAATTCCTATGACTTTCTTGACATAAAGAGGGTAATACTCCAGGGTAGAATAGAACAAAAGCTGGATTGGCATTTTGATCTGCGGGATACAACTGCTTTGACCCAATCCCAAAGATGGACGAGGTACTGGAGTTTGTTTCTCCTAGTCATTCCGGAATAGAATGGCTTGACGGACCACAAGAATAAAATGCATCGATGAATGAATGCATACATACTCTTGACTATCAATTGTTAGACAAAGGTCAAAAGACAACTAAAGAGGGACAACTCAAAGGAGCATATAACTTTCTAAGTTGTGGATGCATAGATTAGTATGTCGAACCAAGTTCAACAGGTTTCTTCCAGATAACCCATGTAGAGAAGGTAGAACTTACAGAGTCACGACATAGCATCGAGAACTCGTCAAGAGCACTCTGGTTGTTATCTTTGGTTCAAAGAACGTCTGCCATAAACGGTTCATAGTATTTGGAGGAAGGAAATACCACGGACCTCGAGGACTAACGCAAAGGTCACAAATAACCTAATGGTACGAGCAACACTATCAACATGAGATAAGTAGAGTGAATCTTGGGTAAAGAACCCAGGAATAGAATGCCTACTAACTAAGTGGCAGCACGGGATGCTTCGAGAATGATGGCCAGAATCATCACACTGGGAATACAAGCATTTCTAGATTACTAGGTGACTCCCTAAGACACCTAGGGTCATAATAATGGCTTCAACATATACGCCGAGGCAACATAGTACCTCAACTCACCGATTAGTGTGATTAACCTGGCCCAAATGGACATCGGAAACAGGAGGGAGGGATTTGCAAATGCATCAGACTGTTTAGAAACCTGGGACGACTCGGACAGCATAACGGCTGTAAATGCTCAAAAAGATTTGAGACATCCTGCAAATTAGTGGCATGACCACTCAACACCATCATATCAAGGTTTCTAGATCAATTGTCAACATGCAGAAGTAGTAGGAACTGAACAGAGACTTAAATCCATCAATCCTATAGGTCTACGGATTAGTAACACGTGATCTTGATAGAAAGAAGAGAAAGCCTAGTTCCTTAACCCCGTAGGAAAAATAAGATGACTCAGATCAGAAGGGCATAAGGTATAAGGAGTAAAAAGAGCCTTACGTAACATCCCACAATCAATTCCCTTATATAACTAAAGAATTCTTAGACTCAACGTCGACCAGTTTGGCTTGGTAATCCTACAGGCAGTCAAGCTCTGATACCAAAGCTGTCAGGACCCCAACTCAATGCCACATCGATCTAGCATGTAACACCTCATATCACTTTGCGGCCTCACGCACGGTATCCCCACGGGTGTTGCCTTACCTTTGCCCGGAACCGTTTGCGCCTTTTGGAACACGTATATGATAGTGTCGCTAGCATCCATATGATAAGGAGCCCGGGCTGACATGGCTAGTCGTAAACCCAAAGGGGCACAAACTTACAGGGACAGGCATCCATGACCCAGCATCAAACGTGTCGGTCATCAGCTAGTGAATCCAGGCTGTAGCACTGGGCTAGTAGGACTCCGGTGAACTGGGCTGTAGCGGGCTAACAGGACTCCGATATTCATCGCGTGACATTTCCCTGAAGGGACAGATACAGGAACGAAGAAGGACACATGCCAGCCAGCCTAAGTGTTACGGAGCAGTAGCAAGCTACCATGGCTCAGTGGAGGCACTAGGAGACATTTCCCTGTAAGAGAGGCTACTAAGGATAAACAACTAGATAGTCAGATCCCACACATACCAAGCATTTCAATAACATACACACAATATGCTCGATATGTGCAAATACAACATGGCACCACAACATGACTCTACAACTCAAGTATTTTATTCAATAGGCTCCAAGGAGTGAGATATTACAAACATGGGTCTCACGACCCAACATTCAGAGCATACAAGTCAAGCACATGCGGAAGCTTAACATGTCTGAGTACAGACAACTACAAATGAAAAAGGCTGAGAAGCCTGACTAACTACCAGATCCTGCCGAGGGCACAAGATCGTAGCTGTGGTGATGAGGACATCAATACAATTGTTACACCCACAACCCCTGCTGCTATACATACTGGACCAATTACTAGAGCTCGTGCACGCCAACTAAATTACCAGGTACTTTCGTTACTTGGTAATGATTCTAATGTTCATGAGAATATGATGCTGCCTAAATTGGATACATTTGTTTTGCTTACAAATGAAGGGCCTAGCTTGGAGAAGGATGAACATTGGAGCAAGAACAAGAACGGAGTTACAAGTGATGATTTCAGGACTTTGAAGCCACCATAATGGGTGCATGAAGCCTTGGACGAAATATACAAGATGCCACTTCATAAATTTCGTCCCGAGGCTATTTTAGGTGCCGCGGCACCTTATTATTGGGCCAGGCCCATGTAATTTCGAAATACATAAGTATAGGCTATTTTTAGAGTCCGTATGTGTGGGGAAACAAGAGATAGGGTTGATTTCGGACCCCTCCACCAAGGGCCACGAAATTCCCCCCTCTTCCTCCATATATACAGCCCTTAGGGCATCGTTTAGACTTCGGGTTTTGTTTAGATTAAAAGTTCGCCATAGCTGCAACTTCGCGTACTTCGTTTGTGTTCAACGACCAGACAAAGGCGTCACAGAACCCCACCATGATCAATAAAGCTTTCATCTTATATTCGCAATATCCAGATTGCAATCTTAGTTTCTTGCTTGTTCTTCATTTGCTCGCAGGAAACAGACCCTCGTGGTCAGGTTGATCGTGCTCCGGCGTGGTCAATAACCTCTCGGTGTTGGTTTAGAGATTGCTAAGGCGCGACGTCCTCATACGTTCGTGGTCGGATCGTCAAAGTCGACTTCCACCAAAGCGATATCCATCATCTCATCGAAAGATCGGGACACCCCGCCTCTATCAAGTGGTATCAGATTTCCAGGTTGCTCGGTGAGATTTTACAGTTTTTCGTAGTTTAGATCGAATCTGTTCTTCATACCTACAGTCCACGAAAAAGCCACACAAAAAAAATTAGGGTTAGTTCATCATATCCGAACCAATCTGAGCCTTTGCATAATCTTTTTAGGGTTTTGCTTTGTTGAATTTGCGGTTGCATCGTCGGTCTAGTTGCTGGTCTTAGAGTCTAGTCTTTTAGAGTTTCGAGTTCTGGTCATAAGTTGTCACGCCGCCGCCGCCCCATCATCATCGCCCCTGCCATCTACCACCACCGCTCCGAATCCGTGTCCATATACCACCACCGATCCATATCCATATACTACCACCGCTACCACCACCGCTGCCATATACCACCACCATATATCCACCACCAATCCGAGTTCCTTGCTTATTAGGGTTGTTTTCGAGATCCATCTAGTTTCCGATTCGTGTTTCCTTGCCGGAGTAGGTTTCGAAAAAAAAAATCGGGTAGCCACGCTCCGTTTAGGCCCAAAACTTTTCGGAAACGCATTTTTCGAAAAATTTTCTGGCTATCCTATTTTTAGGTGTTTCTGAGTGTTTTGAGACAGGTGCCATTATAGGAAGTTTTTTTTGACCTGTTTCCAGTTTTTGGGTCCGGGCAGTCGAAAAAAAAAAATTTGGTCGAAAAATTTCGTGCCCATCCTGTCAGTTTGAGCTAGGAAGAGTTTTGAGATACTCGCCATTATAGTGATTTTTCGCAAAAAAAAAGCAGCGCAAAAAAAAAAGAGCGCAAAAAAAAAAGAGCGAATTTTTTTTTCAGAGTGTGCTTTTCCCTTGTTTACGTGCTGCGCCGTGATTTTGTTGGTGTTCTAGGCTCGCGTCTCTAGCACAGTCTAGCCTAGGACCAGCACAGTACCATCGTTGAGCGTTTATTCAACTTTGCATCTCTGAATTGATTATTGCTGACCCTTTTTGCTACCATAGTATAAGCCTTCCCAGCTCCACATACATCTACGTCGTGCGTTTGACTCTCCCTGGTAATCGCTCTATCCAAGCTTTGAGAGTTGTGACTACAACGGTTGCCGATCACCGCCTGTTGCTGGGTAAGAACTTGTAAGAATTTGAGTTTTGCTTGACGGATTTGTGACACCCACCACCACCACTTGTTCGTAGTCTGTAGGATCATATTCTTGTGTGTTTCTATTGCTGCTAACCATGCCAGGATCACAAGCCGACGAGATTGACTGGGAGAATTTATCGAACAAGGAGCTTCATGATAAGTTTCAGCAAATGATGACTGAACAGGTGCAAGATGTGCTGAACAATTTTGAAGAGGCCATGGAGAAGATCACTGGCCTTGAGAAGACGTTCGAAACAAAGCTCGATAACAGATTTAATGAATTGCTCGCGCGTCTTCCACCACCACCACCCGCTGCACCTAACGCACCTCTCCAACAAACAACAACAACGACTACCTCCACGTCGCGAAATAGACCTTCGCCGAGCGAGCCGTGTTCCTCTTGCGTTTGGCCAAACTGTTGGTGCTGCTGTTGATACTTCTGTGGCTCCTGCTACTGCTGTTGCTGGTACCCAGGAGGATGATGAGCATGCGGGCGATTATGAGGATGAGGTTGATCAAAATCAGATCTACGAGCAGCCACCAGCACCACCACCAGCAGGTCGACCTCAGGTATATATTCGTAATGGTAGGCCTGCACCACCACCTCAGGTACGAGATGATGTCCATATTCCTAAACTGAAATTGAATATTCCACCATTTGAGGGTAGATATGTTCCTGATATATATCTTACTTGGGAGTTAGAAACTGAACAACGATTTACATGTTTACAATATCCTGAGGAGAGACGAGTTGCTGCTGCTGTTTGTGCTTTCACTAGTTTTGCATGTGTATGGTGGTCTGAACATTGTAGCGTTTTGAAAACTGCTATGCGTACGCGTTGGGTTCCACCATATTATCAACGTGAATTGCTTCAAAAATTGCAGCGTTTAAGACAAGGAAAAAATTCTGTAGAAGAATATTATCAGGAATTACAAACTGGCATGATTAGATGTGGTATTGTTGAGGAGAATGAAGCTATGCTTGCACGTTTTCTGGGTGGATTAAATAGAGAGATTCAGACCATTCTAGACTATAAGGAGTATACTAATATCACTCGTTTATTCCATCTTGCTTGTAAAGCTGAACGTGAAGTGCAGGATCGACAAGCATTGGGGCAAACTAACTTTTCTGCAGGCCGACCTTCATCATGGACACCACGTGCATCTTCTACTTCAACTGCACCAGCACCTCCATCCGGTGCCACCTCCAGCCGTGATACAAGAAAACAGGCACAACCACCATTATCTGCCAAGAGCGCACCTGCGGGGCCTGCACAGCGTTCTTCTTCTTCCATGGCATCAACAGGGCACACGAGTGATATTATTTGTCGTCGTTGTAAGGGAGGAGGTCATTATGCGAGAGAATGCAAATCTCCGCGTGTGATGATTGCTACCGCGGATGGTGGATATGAGTCCGCTAGTGACTATGATGAGGAGACTTTGGCTCTTATTACACGTGAAGAACATGGTGGAGATGATTCTGATCATGAGACGCAATACATGGCTCCTGAAGACGCTGACAGGTATGAATGTTTAGTTGCTCAACGTGTTTTGAGTGTGCAGGTCACACAAGCTGAGCAAAATCAGAGGCACAATTTGTTCCATACCAAGGGAGTTGTGAAGGAACGTTCTGTGCGCGTCATAATAGACGGAGGGAGCTGCAACAACTTGGCTAGCATGGAGATGGTGGAGAAGCTTTCTCTCACCACAAGACGACATCCACATCCTTACTACATCCAATGGTTCAACAACAGCGGCAAGGTTAAGGTAACACGTACTGTTCGTGTGCATTTTAGTATCTCTACATATGCTGATTATGTTGATTGTGATGTGGTACCTATGCAAGCATGTTCCTTATTACTTGGTAGACCATGGCAATTTGATAAAAATTCTGTACACCATGGTAGAAACAATCACTATACTCTTGTTCATAAGGATAAAAATATTACTTTGCTTCCTATGACTCCTGATTCCATTTTGAAAGATGATATTAATAGAGCTAATAAAGCAAAACAGGAGACGAATAAGAGTGAAAATCAGATTGTGGCAAAAGAATTTGAGCAACAAATGAAGCCTAATAATAAACCATCTAGTGTTGCTTCTGAAATTAAATTGAAAAGTGCATGTTTATTTGCCACCAAATCTGATATTGATGAGCTAGATTTCAGCAAATCTGTTTGCTATGCTTTCATGTGCAAAGAGGCATTATTTTCATTCGAGGACGTGCCTTCCTCTTTGCCTCCTGCTGTCACTAACATTTTGCAGGAGTTCGCTGACGTCTTTCCACAAGACGTGCCACCGGGATTACCGCCTATTCGAGGGATTGAGCATCAAATTGACTTAATTCCCGGTGCTTCACTGCCAAACCGTGCACCATACCGTACCAATCCAGAGGAGACGAAGGAGATTATGCGTCAAGTACAAGAGCTTCTCGACAAAGGTTATATACGCGAATCCCTTAGTCCTTGTGCTGTTCCTATTATTCTAGTGCCGAAAAAGGATGGTACATCACGTATGTGTGTTGATTGTAGAGGCATTAATAATATTACTATTCCTTATCGTCATCCTATTCCTAGGCTAGATGATATGCTTGATGAATTGAGTGGCTCTACAATATTCTCCAAAGTTGATTTGCGTAGTGGATACCATCAAATTCGTATGAAATTGGGAGATGAATGGAAAACAGCATTTAAAACTAAGTTTGGATTATATGAGTGGTTAGTCATGCCTTTTGGGTTAACTAATGCGCCTAGTACTTTCATGAGACTAATGAACGAAGTTTTACGTGCTTTCATTGGACGATTTGTGGTAGTCTATTTTGATGATATACTGATTTATAGCAGATCTTTGGATGAACATTTGGAACATTTACGTGCTGTTTTTATTGCTCTACGTGATGCACGTTTGTTTGGTAACCTTGGGAAGTGCACCTTTTGCACCGACCGAGTATCTTTTCTTGGCTATGTTGTTACTCCACAGGGAATTGAAGTTGACAAAGCCAAGATTGAAGCTATTGAGAGTTGGCCGCAGCCCAAAACGGTCACACAAGTGAGGAGTTTTCTTGGCCTCGCTGGATTCTATAGGCGTTTTGTGAGAGATTTCAGCACCATTGCTGCACCTCTCAACGAGCTTACAAAGAAGGATGTGCCTTTTGTTTGGGGTACCGCACAGGAAGAAGCCTTCACGGTATTGAAAGATAAGTTGACACATGCTCCTTTACTCCAACTTCCTGATTTTAATAAGACTTTTGAGCTTGAATGTGATGCTAGTGGAATTGGATTAGGAGGTGTGTTATTACAAGATGGCAAACATGTTGCATACTATTCTGAAAAATTGAGTGGGCCTAGTCTGAATTATTCTACTTATGATAAAGAATTATATGCTCTTGTTCGGACTTTAGAAACATGGCAACATTATTTATGGCCCAAAGAATTTGTTATACATTCTGATCATGAATCTTTGAAACATATTAAAAGTCAAGCTAAACTGAATCGTAGACATGCTAAATGGGTTGAATTCATTGAGACTTTCCCTTATGTCATTAAACACAAGAAGGGAAAAGAAAATGTTATTGCTGATGCATTGTCTCGTCGCTATACTATGCTTTCACAACTTGACTTCAAAATATTTGGTTTGGAGACCATCAAAGATCAATATGTGCATGATGCTGATTTTAAAGAGGTAATGCAGAATTGTAAAGAAGGAAGAATGTGGAACAAGTTTGTCGTTAACGATGGATTTGTGTTTCGTGCTAACAAGCTATGCATTCCAGCTAGCTCCGTTCGTCTTTTGTTGTTGCAGGAGGCGCGTGGAGGAGGATTAATGGGACACTTTGGCGTGAAGAAGACGGAGGACGTACTTGCTACACATTTCTTTGGGCCAAAGATGAGACGGGATGTTGAGCGTTTTATTGCTCGATGCACTACATGTCAAAAAGCTAAGTCACGACTCAATCCTCATGGTTTATATATGCCTTTGCCTGTACCTAGTGTTCCTTGGGAGGATATATCTATGGACTTTGTTTTAGGTTTACCTCGAACAAAGAAGGGGAGGGATAGCATATTTGTTGTCGTGGATAGATTCTCGAAAATGGCACACTTTATACCATGTCATAAAAGCGATGATGCTGTTAATGTTGCTGATTTGTTCTTTCGTGAAATTATTCACTTGCATGGTGTGCCAAATACTATTGTTTCAGATCGTGATACTAAATTTCTTAGCCACTTTTGGAGATGTTTATGGGCTAAGTTGGGGACTAAACTGCTTTTTAGTACTACTTGTCACCCCCAAACTGATGGACAAACTGAAGTAGTCAATATAACGTTGTCTACTATGCTTAGGGCTGTTTTGAAGAATAATAAGAAAATGTGGGAGGAATGCTTGCCTCATATTGAATTTGCTTATAATCGTTCATTGCATTCTACTACTAAGATGTGCCCTTTTGAAGTTGTGTATGGTTTCCTACCTC
>NC_041389.1:216125050-216142661 GCF_002162155.2 Triticum dicoccoides | reverse complement strand
ATTTTAAAAATGCATGAGTTAACTAAGGAAAACATTGAGCGTATGAATGCTAAATATAAACTTGCTGGAGATAAGGGTAGAAAACATGTTGTGTTTGCACCTAGAGATCTTGTTTGGTTACATTTGCGTAAGGATAGATTTCCTGATTTGCGCAAATCAAAGCTAATGCCACGTGCTGATGGTCCCTTTAAGGTGTTAGAGAAAATAAATGATAATGCATATAAACTTGAGCTGCCTGCAGATTTTGGGGTTAGTCCCACTTTTAACATTGCAGATTTGAAGCCTTATTTGGGTGACGAAGATGAACTTCCGTCGAGGACGACTTCATTTCAAGAAGGGGAGGATGATGAGGACATCAATACAATTGTTACACCCACAACCCCTGCTGCTATACATACTGGACCAATTACTAGAGCTCATGCACGCCAACTAAATTACCAGGTACTTTCGTTTCTTGGTAATGATTCTAATGTTCATGAGAATATGATGCTGCCTAAATTGGATACATTTGTTTTGCTTACAAATGAAGGGCCTAGCTTGGAGAAGGATGAACATTGGAGCAAGAACAAGAACGGAGTTACAAGTGATGATTTCAGGACTTTGAAGTCACCATAATGGGTGCATGAAGCCTTGGACGAAATATACAAGATGCCACTTCATAAATTTCGTCCCGAGGCTATTTTACGTGCTGCGACACCTTATTATTGGGCCAGGCCCATGTAATTTCGAAATACATAAGTATAGGCTATTTTTAGAGTCCGTATGTGTGGGGAAACAAGAGATAGGGTTGATTTCGGACCCCTCCACCAAGGGCCACGAAATTCCCCCCTCTTCCTCCATATATACAGCCCTTAGGGCATCGTTTAGACTTCGGGTTTTGTTTAGATTAAAAGTTCGCCATAGTTGCAACTTCGCGTACTTCGTTTGTGTTCAACGACCAGACAAAGGCGTCACAGAACCCCACCTTGATCAATAAAGCTTTCATCTTATATTCGCAATATCCAGATTGCAATCTTAGTTTCTTGCTTGTTCTTCGTTTGCTCCCAGGAAACAGACCCTCGTGGTCAGGTTGATCGTGCTCCGGCGTGGTCAATAACCTCTCGGAGTTGGTTTAGCGATTGCTAAGGCGCGACGTCCTCGTACGTTCGTAGTCGGATCGTCAAAGTCGACTTCCACCAAAGCGATATCCATCATCTCATCGAAAGATCGGGACACCCCGCCTCTATCATGTGGTAACAAGCTAAACGTCGAAGTACACGTGGAACTACTAGTGAGACTGAAGTCTCTCTGCAAAAACATAAAATAGGCAAACGTGAGTACAAATGTACCCAGCAAGACTTACATCAGAACTAACTACATATGCATCATTATCAACAAAGGGATGGTGGGGTTTATCTGCAGCAAGCCAGCTTTAACTCAGTGGCTATCCTAAACTACCACTGCAAGTAACTCTTTTGAGGTGGCGCACACGAGTCCACATATTCACCATATCAATACACCACTATGGATCTGCTTCCGTCTCCCTACGAGAATGCCATCCATAGCACTCATGCTTATCTTGCATATTTTAGAGTATCCACTTTCACTTGTCTATGAACTGTACAGGCAACCCAGAAGTCCTTTACCGCGGACACGGCTATTCGAATAGATCATATTAACCCTGCAGGGGTGTACTTATTCACACACGCTCTCGCCACTTACCACCATGTACATGTCGTGTATCTCGGCAACCTTCAAGCGGAAGCTTGGCGAGGGAGTCGGCCACGACCTGACTAACCACACAAGTCTCTCGTCCAGGTTTGTCGCCTATTTGGGTTCCATCCACAAGGAGATCCGACCGGGGTGTCGCTCACGGCCCCAAACGATGTGAGCATGGTTCCCAAGCCCACCATCCGGGTGCCTCTTGGTACACCGTGCCACCGTGCCTAGTCTATCCCAAGCCCACCTGTATCGGGTGCCACTTGGTAGACTACTAACACTACCTACAAACACCAGAAACTAGTTGCAACTCCTGGACAGAGATCAAGTTGATTAATAAGTCGAGAGAGCTAGGAGTGCCCGGAGCCCAATGTGTGGTAGTAACTGTTCATGGATCACAAACACATAACTCAGTTCCTAAGGACGGCTTCAATGAGACAATCCACCATGTACTCCTACATGGCCTCTCACCGCTACCTTTACCAAATCGTGTTCACACACTTAGCTCACTCACAGTAGGACATGTTTACACACCTCCAATTCATCCCCGATGAATCAGACCTGACACAACTCTAAGCAATAGCAGGCATGACAAACAAGCATGAATGAGTAGGCACATCAGGGCTCAAACAACTCCTACTCATGCTAGTGGGTTTCATCTATTTACTGTGGCAATGACAGGTCATGCAGAGGATAAAGGGGTTCAACTACCGCAGCAAGTAACAGTTGTATCATTGTTGTCCTAATGCAGTAAAATAGAGCAGGAGCGAGAGAGTGGGATTTTATCGGAATGAACAAGGGGGTTTTGCTTGCCTGGCACTTCTGAAGATAGTATAGTTCTTCATTGGTGTCATTGAACTCATCGTCGAACGTTGTCTACTGAGAGGGGACAATCACCGGCAAACGAGAGGGAACACAATCAATGCAATGCACAATATGATGCATGATCATGACATGGCAAAATGAGTGTGTTTTGGCTAATGCAACTTAGAACAGATTGGTTAGAGTTCATTTGAATCAAGGATTCAAATGCAAACCCAAAATAAGAGGTCATATTAGTGCATTAACTTGTTTCACCTAAACAGCAAGGTTAAAGTGTTCTAACATGCATGAAACCAATGCAGATGGAATATTGGATTTTTTTGATAATTTTTCATATATAATTTATTTCATTTGGAGTTACGGTTGATTTTATATGATTTTTAGAAGTTTTGGTTATTTTTCTGAAATAAATAAATCATTTAAGATTTATTTAAAATCCAGAAAACAGATTACTGCGTCAGCATGAAGTCGGTGTGACGTCAGCAGGTCAACTGGGTCGGCCAGGTCAAACCTGACCCGTGGGGCCCACTGGTCAATGACTCAGTTAACTAACTGAGATAATTAGTGCTAAACTAGCCCTAACTAAACCGCCAGCAGTGCGGGGCCCACGTGTTAGTAAATCATCTAATTAACTAGTTAATTACCACTAATCCAACCTAACACTAATTAAACAGGGGCCTGGGCCCACATGTCAGAGAGAGAGGGGTCAAACCCTGCCGGTCAAAGCGGTCAAGTCGCGGGCGTTTAGCCCCCGGCGAGGCCAGATGTAACGCCCCGAAACCGACACTCCAGAAGACTTCTAGCTATTCCGAGTTTTGTCGTCCGATTTGTTTTGTTTGTGCATTCATCATGCCATCTCTTGCATTGCATCATGTCATCATGCAACCCTTTTTATAAAACTCATCTAAATAAACTGTATGGATCTTCGGTCCATTTAAATCGAGGGATATTCACATGGTGATTTCTCTTTAAAACATATTTAAAGCCTCTCAATATTATTAGGGAGATATAATAAAATTATTCCATTTATTTGGAATTAACCATAACCCACTTGCAAAATATCCCATGCCATTGTGATCTCAATTCTTGGTCTCCAACCTTGCCCATAATTTCTTTCATCATTTTCCGGAGCTCCATAAAAACATCTCAACATTTTTGGCGTCTCCTAAACCTTGTCCTAGTTCAAACCATTTGAATTAAATTCAAATGGGTTTGAATTTAAATCTTGCTTTCGCGCCAACTTCTATTTTCTTGGATCAAGCTCATTTTTGTGAGTCCTGGAAAATAATCCCCATGTCCGACTTCTTTCCCTAACCCTCTCTTTCTTTTTCTTCTCTTTGATTCTTTTCTGCTAAAGAATTAAGAGGGAGAAGAGAGTCCAGCGGCCCAGCTAATCCTCCAAGGCCCAGCTGACCACTTGAGCCCAGCACCCCTCCTAACCCTAGCTGCTCGATCCCCTCATCCCTCTCCCCTCGATCTTTCTCTCCCCATCGTCCTCCTCCTGCGCCGCCACACGCAGAGAGAGGAGCAGTGCCCTGTCCCCGAGCTCCTACAACCCCATGGCGCCCGTCCTCGGCCACCCCGTCGTGCCCCTTCCTCCTCTGCCTAGCCCCAAATGCCTGGAGGCCTCCTCCCGTGCCTGACCACCCCCCTCGTGCTAGCCAGCGACTGCCGCTGCCTCCGTCGTCCTCTTGGCTAAGCCGCTGCCATATTCCGGCGCCGCCCTCCGCCTTCTCCTAGTGCGCCTCGCCGCGCCTCCTTCTGCTGTCGGCCATCCCCATGGCCTGGAGGAACCCCGAGCTCCACCTCTGCGGTGACTCCCTTGTCCCCGCCATCCTTCTCCTCCGTCGGGGCCTCTTCCTTCGAGCACCCCGAGCCGCTCCTTCCGCCGCCTTGGCCCCTGCCGCCGCCTTGGCCCCTGCCGGAGCTCCTCTGCCCGTCATAGGCAGGAGCTGGAGCTCCTTGCCGCATCGCTGCCGTGCCCCGTCCTCGCCTAGATCTCTGCCTCCATTTTGCCTGAACCGCGCCCCTGCTTCATCTCGAACAGCAGCAGCAGCTCGCCCGCTCGTCCTCGTGGACTCGATTCAGGAAAACGCCAGGTCCATGGGTCGGGGCCGTCTCCCCTTCCTTTTGCCATGCCTCCTGTTCACGTTGACCGGAAGATCGCAAGAGTCCTCTCTGCCTCCAGTACACTGTTGGTCACCAGTTGATGCACCCCAAGTACCACAACTACGACCGATGCCCCGAGGGCACCGAGTATGACTACACACGACGATGCGTCAAGTACCACCATCGTCGACTCCATGGACGTCAAGTTCCTCTATGACCCTGTGTACGACTACGTGGATTCACCAAGTACTCTTTGGATACACCAAGTTCGACTACATGGATACGACAAGTTCCTCTCCGGACATGTACGACTACCATCGCCAAGATTGCGAGTACCTCTACCGTCGCCATGTACCACTACTTCCACTACCATCGCGAGAACGACTACTTCCACTACGGCCCGTGTACCACTACTTCCCTCGACGAACTCGATCCGCCCCGAAAATGCACGCTTCAAAGGTATAACCGCCGAGACGATGACCCGTGGATGAATGCATGTTGTATGAGATGCTCGTGTTTGCACCGTGTCTGAGTTGTCACTCGTTTCCATGCCATCGACCCGTGGGAACCCGGTAACCGGGATCACCCCACCATCTTTTGCATGTTCCGCACATCCACACTTTCCTTTGCACCGACATCTCGACGAGTTGTCGAATCACCGGTATGTTGCCATGGCATCATTTTCGGATTCATTGCCGTGGCACCCGTTTTGTTCTGCCATGGTGACCAAATGCTTCATAACATGCTCATGTCAACGTTTTCATAAAATTGCATAAAACTTGCATATGTCATCCGCATCATGATAACAACAATTAAAATGTTTAAAATTGTTGTTACATTAAATTGCTAAATAACATGAGGTTTTTCCAGAAGTGTTGTTTGTTGTTCCGGCCTCATTTAAACTTGCCTAGATAGGTAGTTTCCATGTGCTTCACCTCTTGCCATGTTTAACAACATTTAATATTGTTTGGTAGCTTAAACGAGATCAAACTAAATAATTGCATGTGGTGTTTTGTCAATATGCAACTCGTTGCATATTGAGCTCCACTTAACTTGTAGTATTGTTTGTTGCACTTTTCCATGCCATGCCTCATTAAACCGGAAATGCATCATACTTGGTCACGCATCATGCCATGTTTATGTGATGGTTATTTACCATGTTGTTTGTTTCTTTCTGGTGTTGCTTCTTAGTTCCGGTAATGTTGCGATTGTGAGGATCCGTTCGACTACGTCCGTTTGTCTTCTTCATGGACTCGTTCTTCTTCCTTGCGGGATTTCAGGCAAGATGACCGTCACCTTGGATCTCATTACTACCATTGCTATGCTAGTTGCGTCGTTCTATCGCTATTCTGCGCTACCTATCATTTGCTCCTCAAGCCCCCCAAATTTCCATGTCAACCTCTAGCCTTTTTACCCTTCCTAGCAAATCGTTGCTCGGCTATGTTACCGCTTTGCTCAGCCCCTCTTATAGCGTTGTTAGTTGCAGGTGAAGTTGAAGATTGCTCCATGGTGGACAGGATTATGGTCGGGATATTACAATATCTCTTATATTATTAATGCATCTATATACTTGGTAAAGGGTGCAAGGCTCGGC
Organism: Triticum dicoccoides; assembly: GCF_002162155.2. Taxonomy (NCBI): domain Eukaryota; kingdom Viridiplantae; phylum Streptophyta; class Magnoliopsida; order Poales; family Poaceae; genus Triticum; species Triticum dicoccoides. The sequence continues at coordinate 216,136,438 of NC_041389.1, read as the reverse complement.
CTTATGCCTGGTGTTTTGTTCCACCCTTGCCGCCCTAGTTTCCGTCATACCGGTGTTATGTTCCCGGATTTTGCATTCCTTATGCGGTCGGGTGATTTATGGGACCCCCTTAACAGTTCACTTTGAATAATACTCCTCCAGCAAGGCCCAACCTTGGTTTTACCATTTGCCTCACCTAGCCCTTTTTTCCCTTGGGTTTCTGGAGCCCGAGGGTCATCTTTATTTACCCCCGCCCCTGGGCCAGTGCTCCTTCGAGTGTTGGTCCAACCTGAGCGATGTCCGGCGCCCCCTGGGCAACCAGGGTCTATGCCAACCCGACGTCTGGCTCATCCGATGTGCCCTGAGAACGAGATATGTGTAGCTCCTATCGGGATTTGTCGGCACATCGGGCGGCTTTGCTGGTCTTGTTTTACCATTGTCAAAATGTCTTGTAAACCGGGATTCCGAGACTAATCGGCTCTTCCTGGGAGAAGGAATATCCTTCGTTGATCGCGAGAGTTTATCATGGGCTAAGTTGGGACACCCCTGCAGGGTATTATCTTTCGAAAGCCGTGCCCACGGTTATGTGGCAGATGGGAATTTGTTAATGTCCGGTTGTAGATAACTTGACACCAGATCCAAATTAAAACGCATCAACCGCGTGTGTAGCCGTGATGGTCTCTTCTCGGTGGAGTCCGGGAAGTGAACACGGTTTCTGGGTTATGTTTGACGTAAGTAGGAGTTCAGGATCACCTCTTGATCATTGCTGGCTTGACGACCGTTCCTTTGCTTCTCTTCTCACTCTTATTTGCGTATGTTAGCCACCATACTTGCTTAGCCGCTGCTGCAACCTCACCACTTTACCCCTTCCTTACCCATTAAGCTTTGCTAGTCTTGATACCCATGGTAATGGGATTGCCGAGTCCTTGTGGCTCACAGATTACTACAACAACAGTTGCAGGTACAGGTTATGCGATGATCATGACGCGAGAGCGATGTTTGCTTGTTTGGAGTTCTTCTTCCACTTCTTCTTCGATCAGGGGATAGGTTCCAGGTCGGTAGCCTGGGCTAGCAGGGTGGATGTCGTTTGAGCTTCTGTTTGTGTTTCATCCGTAGTTGGATGTTGCTCTTATGTAATTGTGATGTTGTATTCGTTTGGCATTGTATGCCTTATGTATGTATTCCCATCTATTATGTGATGTTGATGTAATGATATCCACCTTGCAAAAGTGTCTTCAAGATGCGCTTCTATCCTTGGTGGACCTTCGAGTTCCTTTAGGATAGGGTCGCATCTTGGGCGTGACAAGTTGGTATCAGAGCCTCGACCGACCATAGGAGCCCCCTTGTTTGTTGGCCGTTGTTGAGTCTAGAAGAAAACTATTTTGAGTCTTAGGATTATATATATCGGAGAGTAGGATTCTTTTTACTCCTCAGCCCCCTTCGTCGCTCTGGTGAGGTCTCCTGACGTAGATGTTTTGACTTTCCTGTCCTCAAATTTCACTAAAAAAAATTTAGGATCACGCGGGTATCTTGGGATCGTTCCGATATTCTTATGACGAGAACATTGTTCTTGGTGCCTCCTGACATTTAGGGGTTGTGGCAGTGTCCCGGGGAGTTGAGCTCCGAGGTGTTGTCATCATAATTTTATCGTTGCAGTTCTGGAATACCTGAGTTTTGCCGACATCGAAAATCTCTTTTATGCAGTTGTTGGTGAGATAACCTCGACGTCACCCAGTACTGGGGAGTTCGGGAGTATTGCCATAACTCGTATAATGGATGCTTTTCGAAGGTTGAGGTACACGATTTCCAGAGTTTTCTTGGTTATGTGTTGACGGATGGATACAGCTGGATGTAGGGATTGTTAGTTTGGGTGAGATATATTGCTTCCCCTGTATCCCCAACACCAGATTGCATAACCATAAAGTTTCGGGAGTTTATAGGTGGGAATTCAAGTAGATCCTAGAATATCTTTCCGACAGATGCATGATATGGGATTGGGTAAATCTCTATCATATGTATTTGTTCCGGCTTATTCTGCAAGCCAAATCCTTTGTTTTGTTTTATTTGTGGTATTCGAGTTGCTTCGAAGTCAAATGTTGAATCCATACCTTTCCTAAACGGTGTTCTCATATTGCTATGTGAATACTAATCCTTTTTGATCATTGAGGTTGTCATGTTAATTCTTTTCCAACCGGTGCGCTTCTCTTCAAGATGATCCCATCATTCTCCCCATCCGCAAGATCAATTCTAAGTTTTCTCAACGGTGTTTGTTTTGTTCGTCCCAAGTTGTCTTTGTTTTTCCCCACCCTCCCACCCTTTTCTTCAAGGACTCCTTTATTTTAATCAGGTATCCATTTATTCATGTGAAATCACTTCAATCTTTTCTTTCAATGTTCTTATCCGGTGATTACCCATGAAGATGCTCAACAGTTTCAAGTTCATCATCCTTCATTGTTGTTTCTTCTCCGGTGGATCCAATTCAAGCTTTCAGTGTTGATCATATTCCTTTCCTGGTGTCAAGTGTTTTCGTATGCCGGTGTATCTCTTAATCATTCCCCGCTTGCTATTCAATTGTTCCGGAGTGCTGAAGATATCTTTGAAGATTCGTGTTTCCACTCCGCATCAATTCTAACTATTTGGAGATTGTTATCTCATTCAAGCCATTTAATTCAACCGGTGCAATCTCTCTTTAAAATCATTTTCAACGGTGTTTTCTTTTGAGTGGGCCCTAACCCACAGGTCTTTTCCCAGGATCTTACTTGACTCTTCGAATTATCAGGAGCGATTCTCAAATTCATTTCCATGTTTGACGTAAGAATGAATTTTCATCAGTCACATGCCTTCTCCAAGGTCGTTTTCAAATTCTTTTCATCTTTGGCTCAACCTTTCCTCTTTTAATTCTCCCGGAGTATCTCAACAATTCATGGTGGTTCTCATCATCATTCTCAACATTTGAAGACCGAAGAAGGATTTCTCTTAAATCTTGGTCCATTCTCTTGGATATTCATGGTTCTAGCTTCATGCTATCCTCATAATTGTTTTGATTGTGACAATTCTTTTCTTACCATCCGGAGCATTTCATGAGTTGTTTCCATTTCTTTCCTCCAAAGGCCATCATGTCATAATTCTTCATTCTTAGCGTGTAGCTATCATTCTCCAAATCTTACCGGTGCATCATTCAAATACCCTCTAATCAGTTCATGATCTCTTCGTTCTCATGTATCTAAATCCCCTCAAGTATCTTCATTCGTTTTCCAATTCTTCCCGGTGAATTGTGCCTTTGCTACTTTCATTTTCAATTCTTACGGTGGTTCGTTCAAGATTTTTCACTTCCTTCGTTATCATATCAAATATTTGTTGTTTCCAAATCCCACCTGTGGTTCCATCAATACCTTCTCAAGTTTGCGTTATATCTCTCTTAATCCTTTCAACGAGAATAAGTAGCATGCCTATCTGCTGCTTGTCATCAATTTAAGATGGTGAAGGGTAAGCATGACATAAATCTTATTCTTGTTTTCCTCAAGGTGATTTAATACCTTATTCCGGAGTTTGTTCAGGATATCATATTCTCGGTTCAAGTTGCTCACCTTTCTTTTCCAAAGTTCCAAGTTTTCTTGGATGTCTCGTCACAAAGCTCCATCTAAATCATTGCAAGGCTTCACCTTGTGTTTTCAACCTCTCTTTCTTTGTATCATCCTTTTATTACCAGAGTTCTTCATGGAGGCTCTACATGGTGGTTCGTCAAGGATTCCTTTCATTCTTCAATTGTTCTTCAAGTTTTCTCTCGAAGTTATGACCCGCAAGCTATACTCTAAAATAAACATGGTGTTCAACACATGTTTTGTTTTGAGGAGTTCAAGCATTCTTCATCTTGCATTCCCAAGTGCAATTCTTTCTATCTTATCTTTTGAGGTGGTGTTATGTCACTCTTGACAATTCCCCTTCGTGATTCAAGTTGTCAAGAATGAGATATTTTAAATCCATTAATCTCTTCGTTTGAGTTATCTTGTGTCATATTTCACCTAAAGCCTTCCCTAAGCAATGTTGCTATTATGGTGCTATCAATGATTCGAGTTTTCTCCTATCCTCTCGCTGAAGAAAGTTTTTCATCTCTTTGGTGCTCTCAATCAAATCAATGGTTTCCATTAGTGGCCGGTTGTCACCTCATAGTCTCGAGATGTTTTCCATAAGCCCACAACAAGCTTGTGCTTCTCGTTGTTGATTTTGCAACAACTCCGTCCGATTCTTCTTTGCAAGGATGCTTTCCAAGTTCACTCATGGCAAAAGTTGTCATTTTCTTCTCCATGCCTTTATCCCAACGGTCTAACTTCTATTCTTTCGTTACGGAGGAATTGCGATGTTGTGCTCTTCACTAATCATCTCGAATTGTGAGGATCGTGTTCCTTTTCTTGCTTATCCATTTAACCGGAGTGTTGTGTCATCCCTTCAAGTGCTTTTCATCTTATCAAGTTTTCCTTCTTCTTTCAGAAGGAGTGCTGCCCAAATTATTTCAATCTTCTTCCTCTCCCATCTTGTTTTAACCGGAGTTGTTTCGAATTCTATCTTGTCCATTAAACTCTTGATTCATGTCTTTGCAACCTTCAAGTCCTCGTAATGTTGCTTGTTCCTCTTTTCTAACGGATTGTTTGCAATCTCGTTCATCTTTATTGCACTCTTTCTTTTAAATTGCTCAACCTCTCAAGGTTCATGGTTTCACTCGTTTGTCGAAGAAGCAACTTAGTTTACCTCTTATCTTCCTCTTCCTTTTCCCTCCGGTGCCATCCTAGATCTCGGGACGAGATCCTCTTGTAGTGGTGGAGTGTTGTAACGCCCCGAAACCGACGCTCCAGAAGACTTCCAGCTATTCCGAGTTTTGTCGTGCGATTTGTTTTGTTTGTGCATTCATCATGCCATCTCTTACATTGCATCATGTCATCATGCAACCCTTTTTTATAAAACTCATCTAAATAAACCGTATGGATCTTCGGTTCATTTAAATCGAGGGATATTCACATGGTGATTTCTCTTTAAAACATATTTAAAGCCTCTCAATATTATTAGGGAGCTATAATAAAATTATTCCATTTATTTGGAATTAACCATAACCCACTTGCAAAATATCCCATGCCATTGTGATCTCAATTCTTGGTCTCCAACCTTGCCCATAATTTCTTTCATCATTTTCCGGAGCTCCATAAAAACATCTCAACATTTTTGGCGTCTCCTAAACCTTGTCCTAGTTCAAACCATTTGAATTAAATTCAAATGGGTTTGAATTTAAATCTTGCTTTCACGCCAACTTCTATTTTCTTGGATCAAGCTCATTTTTGTGAGTCCGGGAAAATAATCCCCATGTCCGACTTCTTTCCCTAACCCTCTCTTTCTTTTTCCTCTCTTTGATTCTTTTCTGCTAAAGAATTAAGAGGGAGAAGAGAGTCTAGCGGCCCAGCTAATCCTCCAAGGCCCAGCCGACCACTTGAGCCCAGCACCCCTCCTAACCCTAGCTGCTTGATCCCCTCATCCCTCTCCCCTCGATCTTTCTCTCCCCATCGTCCTCCTCCTGCGCTGCCACACACAGAGAGAGGAGCAGTGCCCCGTCCCCGAGCTCCTACAACCCCATGGCGCCCGTCCTCGGCCACCCCGTCGTGCCCCTTCCTCCTCTGCCTAGCCCCCAACGCCTGGAGGCCTCCTCCCGTGCCTCACCACCCCCTCGCGCCGGCCAGCGACTGCCTCTGCCTCCGTCGTCCTCCTGGCTAAGCCGCTGCCATATTTCGGCGCCACCCTCCGCCTTCTCCTGGTGCGCCTCGCCGCGCCTCCTTCTGCTGTCGGCCATCCCCATGGCCTGGAGGAACCCCGAGCTCCACCTCTGCGGTGACTCCCTTGTTCCCGCCATCCTTCTCCTCCGTCAGGGCCTCTTCCTTCGAGCACCCCGAGCCGCTCCTTCCGACGCCTTGGCCCCTGACGCCGCCTTGGCCCCTGCCGGAGCTCCTCTGCCCGTCATAGACAGGAGCTGGAGTTCCTTGCCGCATCGCTGCCGTGCCCTGTCCTCGCCTGGATCTCTGTCGCCAGCCCCAAGCCTCGCCGCTGCTGCCTCCATTTTGCCTGAACCGCGCCCCTGCTTCGCCTCGAACAGCAGCAGCAGCTCGCCCGCTCGTCCTCCTGGACTCGATTCAGTCAAACGCCAGGTCCACAGGTCGGGGCCATCTCCCCTTCCTTTTGCCATGCCTCCTGTTCACGTTGACCGGAAGATCGCAAGAGTCCTCTCTGCCTCCTGTACACTGTTGGTCACCAGTTGATGCACTCCAAGTACCACAACTACGACCGATGCCCCGAGGGCACCGAGTATGACTACACACGACGATGTGTCAAGTTCCACCATCGTCGACTCCGTGGACGTCAAGTTCCTCTATGACCCTGTGTACGACTACGTGGATTCACCAAGTACTCTTTGGATACGCCAAGTTCGACTACATGGATACGACAAGTTCCTCTCGGGACATGTACGACTACTGTCGCCAAGATTGCGCGTACCTCTACCGTCGCCATGTACCACTACTTCCACTCCCATCGCGAGAACGACTACTTCCACTACGGCCTGTGTACCACTACTTCCCTCGACGAACTCGATCCGCCCTGAAAATGCACGCTTCAAAGGTATAACCGCCGAGACGATGACCCGTGAACGAATGCATGTTGTATGAGATGCTCGTGTTTGCACCGTGTCCGAGTTGTCACTCGTTTCCATGCCGTCGACCCGTGGGAACCCGGTAACCGGGATCACCCCACCATCTTTTGCATATTCCGCACATCCACACTTTCCTTTGCACCGACATCTCGACGAGTTGTCGGATCACCGGTATGTTGCCGTGGAATCATTTTCGGATTCGTTGCCGTGGCACCCGTTTTGTTCCGCCATGGTGACCAAATGCTTCATAACATGCTCATGTCAACATTTTCATAAAATTGCATAAAACTTGCATATGTCATCCGCATCATGATAACAACAATTAAAATGTTTAAAATTGTTGTTACATTAAATTGCTAAATAACATGAGGTTTTTCCGGAAGTGTTGTTTGTTGTTCCGGCCTCATTTAAACTTGCCTAGATAGGTAGTTTCCATATGCTTCACCTCTTGCCATGTTTAACAACATTTAATATTGTTAGGTAGCTTAAACGAGATCAAACTAAATAATTGCATGTGGTGTTTTGTCAATATGCAACTCGTTGCATATTGAGCTCCACTTAACTTGTAGTATTGTTTGTTGCACTTTGCCATGCCATGCCTCATTAAACCGGAAATGCATCATACTTGGTCGCGCATCATGCCATGTTTATGTGATGGTTATTTACCATGTTGTTTGTTTCTTTCCGGTGTTGCTTCTTAGTTCCGGTAATGTTGCGATTGTGAGGATCCGTTCGACTACGTCCATTTGTCTTCTTCATGGACTCGTTCTTCTTCCTTGCGGGATTTCAGGCAAGATGACCGTCACCTTGGATCTCATTACTACCATTGCTATGCTAGTTGCTTCGTTCTATCGCTATGCTGCGCTACCTATCATTTGCTCCTCAAGCCCCCCAAATTGCCATGTCAACCTCTAACCTTTTTACCCTTCCTAGCAAATCGTTGCTCGGCTATGTTACCGCTTTGCTCAGCCCCTCTTATAGCGTTGTTAGTTGCAGGTGAAGTTGAAGATTGCTCCATGGTGGACATGATTATGGTTGGGATATCACAATATCTCTTATATTATTAATGCATCTATATACTTGGTAAAGGGTGGAAGGCTCGGCCTTATGCCTGGTGTTTTGTTCCACCCTTGCCGCCCTAGTTTCCGTCATACCGGTGTTATGTTCCCGGATTTTGCATTCCTTACGCGGTCGGGTGATTTATGGGACCCCCTTGATAGTTCGCTTTGAATAATACTCCTCCAGCAAGGCCCAACCTTGGTTTTACCATTTGCCTCACCTAGCCCTTTTTTCCCTTGGGTTTCCGGAGCCAGAGGGTCATCTTTATTTCCCCCCCCCCCCCGGGCCAGTGCTCCTTCGAGTGTTGGTCCAACCTGAGCGATGTCCGGCGCCCCCTGGGCAACCAGGGTCTATGCCAACCCGATGTCTGGCTCATCCGGTGTGCCTTGAGAACGAGATATGTGCAGCTCCTATCGGGATTCGTCGGCACATCGGGCGGCTTTGCTGGTCTTGTTTTACCATTGTCGAAATGTCTTGTAAATCGGGATTCCGAGACTGATCGGGTCTTCCTGGGAGAAGGAATATCCTTCATTGATCGCGAGAGCTTATCATGGGCTAAGTTGGGACACCCCTGCAGGGTATTATCTTTCGAAAGCCGTGCCCACGGTTATGTGGTAGATGGGAATTTGTTAATGTCCGGTTGTAGATAACTTGACACCAGATCCAAATTAAAACGCATCAACCGCATGTGTAGCCGTGATGGTCTCTTCTCGGCGGAGTCCGGGAAGTGAACACGGTTTCTGGGTTATGTTTGACGTAAGTAGGAGTTCAGGATCACCTCTTGATCATTGCTGGCTTGACGACCATTCCTTTGCTTCTCTTCTCACTCTTATTTGCGTATGTTAGCCACCATACTTGCTTAGCCGCTGCTACAACCTCACCACTTTACCCCTTCCTTACCCATTAAGCTTTGCTAGTCTTGATACCCATGGTAATGGGATTGCTGAGTCCTCGTGGCTCACAGATTACTACAACAACAGTTGCAGGTACAGGTTATGCGATGATCATGACGCGAGAGCGATGTTTGCTTGTTTGGAGTTCTTCTTCCACTTCTTCTTTGATCAGGGGATAGGTTCCAGGTCGGCAGCCTGGGCTAGCAGGGTGGATGTCGTTTGAGCTTCTGTTTGTGTTTCATCCGTAGTCGGATGTTGCTCTTATGTAATTATGATATTGTATTCGTTTGGCATTGTATGCCTTATGTATGTATCCCCATCTATTATGTAATGTTGATGTAATGATATCCACCTTGCAAAAGCGTCTTCAAGATGCGCTTCTATCCTTGGTGGGACCTTCGAGTTCCTTTAGGATAGGGTCGCATCTTGGGCGTGACACCAGATGCGGCGGCGGGCTTCGGATTTGGTCCTCCGTCGACCAAATCGACGGCGGAGATGCGCTATGCGTAGCTGGGGAGCTGCCACATCCAGTGGTGCAAGTGGTTGGACACGGGGACGCCGGAAACAATGCCGGCGAGCTCGACAGCGGCGGCCGGAGTTCGGGCGGGGTTGGGAATGGTGCTGTCGGGCATGGCAGGGCGAACGGCTGGGTGCTACGGCCTCCTGGTGATGTTCTGAGCACGGTGGCGCGCTCGGTTTCGAGCTTACGTGTCTGTGGCCACAACGGTGACATGGCCGGCAGAGCCGAGCTCTTGGGTGCGGTGAAACGGCGGCTACGGAGACTAAACGAGCACGGGAGCTAGGGGGAGAGGAAGAGGAGCTCACAGCAGGGTCGGAGAGGGGGTCAGCGAGCTCGGGGAGGCCCTGTGGACGATGAATCGGCGGCGACGATCGCTGGTGCCCGACGGTGAAGACGACAATGTTGGCGACATTCCAGGGCTTTCGGGCTTGCCTCCGTTGGCTTGGAGCTCCAGGGCGATGTGGCGGAGCCGATGGCCATAGCGGGGAGGCGAGGCAGTGGCGCTGGGGACGTCAGCGGCGAGCGGCGGCGACAGAGGCGCTCGATTGCGTGGGAGGGAGAGAGCCAAGGGGAAGATGGGGACGAGGGAGTGAGTGGGAGGGTTCCAGGGGGTGCATGGCGCCACCAGAGAGGGCCAGGGCATCGAGGGGAAGCGGCAAGCAGGAGGTGGCCGGGGCGCGTGGTCGCGCGCACGGGGCATACGCCCGGCGTCCTTCTATCGCGAGGAAGACGACAGGGGGAAGGCTAGTGGGCTGTGCCGCACAGGTGGGCTGCCAACTGGGCTGGTACAGGAGCTGGGCCGGCTACAGGTAGGTGGCCAGGTAATCCTTCTCTCTCTCTCTCTCTCTCTCTCTCTCTCTCTCTTTTATTCTGTTTTCTATTTTTGTAGTTTTTTTTTGATCTAGTTTTAAAAACCAAAACAATTTTATAAATCTTGAAAATATTCATGAGCACTTTCTGAATTACTTCAGTGTCCCACAAATAATTCCAACATTATTTGAGCATTTAAATTATTTATAGTGTTTAAATGCCCAAAGTCAAATACAATATGATTTAATTCAAAAATCCAAAAATGATCTAAGAATATATTCATCATTTTTGGCAGAGGTTTCCACCATAACCAGAAATCTTGAACTTTTCTTAGGGACTTTTGGATTTATTGAAAAAGATTTTAATCCACCCTAGTTGAGTTGATTTAATGCTAGGGTTTGAACATCCCCATTTCAAGTTAAATAAAATTTAAACATGATGCACACATGAAGCTAGCCTAGTGCAAAGGCAGAAGCTAGGGATGTGACACGGGCGCCAGCCCGCACAGCATCCTCATTTTCTCTTTGGTGCAAAGGGGGCAACCGTAGGCGTGGAGTACCAAGGCATTAGGCAAAGGTTTCCATATCGGTGTAACAAGACCAAGACTAGCAGGACTGCAGGGCGGAGGTCACCGTGGAACCCAAGACGGTGTCATCAGTAGCGCCTTTCGCAGGCGAAGACCACCTTTAGTCAGGATAGCCTGTGCTAGCTGTCCCCCTTCAAAATGGTCGTTGTTGGATCCCTTCCCGCTCAATATTTGGAAAGAGGACTAGGGCCTCTATAAATAGAGCTAGCCACCACAGTAGAGAGGGGAGGTAACATCCAGTTCACCCACAGTAGAAGACACAAGTGAAGTTCATGTACGCACCACACTAGCCCAAGAACACCTCTCCTTGCGAGGCTGTTCTTCCCCTGTACTGCTCATCATCAGCCAAAGAGGCAATCCAGCACCACACACAGGAGTAGGGTATTACACCACAACGGTGGTTCGAACCTGTATAAATCTTGTGTTTCTTGTGCTGTGAGTTCGTCGATCTAGCTTAGGGATTACGGAAGTCTGAGAGCGAGAGTGGGTAGGTGGAGATCTTCGTGCGCACCCGCAGTGTTCGAACCTTAAGGGTTTTTACCGGAACCCGATATCCAACACAGGTGGGCGCCAGTGGGCGAAGAGCGCCAATTTCTTCTTCGGTGCAAGGGAGGCAAACCGCAGGTGCGGAGTCCCAAGGAATCAGGCAAAGGTTTCCACTCTGGTGCAACAATACCAGGACCGCCAGGACGGCAGGACGGAGGTCATCACAGAGCCCACCACAGCGTCACGACCAGAGGCTTTTCGCAGGCGAAGACCACTTTAGTCAGGATAGGATGAACTACTTGTCCTCTTTCAAATCCAGCCATTGTGGGATCCCTGCCCGCCAACATTTGGGAAGAGGACCAAGGCCACT
>NC_041389.1:216006363-216124853 GCF_002162155.2 Triticum dicoccoides | reverse complement strand
TCACTTGAGCTCAAGAACACCTCACCTCCTGAGGCGAGTTCATCCATAGTACTAGTTCATCCTCAGCCCTTCGAGGCAATCCACGAAAAATGCTGGAGTAGTGTATTACACCGCAAGGTGGCCCGAACTAGGATAAACTATTGTGTCTCTCTGTCTCTTTGAGCCCGATGCGCCAGGCTTAGGAGGATTGCCAGTACGTAGGCTGGGTAGGTTGAGATCTCCGCACACACCCCACAGTTCGAACCTTTCAAGGGTTTGCGGAACCCGTAATCCGACATTTGGCGCGCTAGGTAGGGGTGCGTCGGATATTCTCTTCCGTCGATCGATCCACCGTCACTCTGACACCTCCATGGCTGAGGCACGCCGGGCCGCAATTGCCGCTCGCGTTGCTCAGACGGCTCCGGCTGGCGATGGTTGTGCTCATCGCGCTCCGTCTCTGGTGGCCAACGACACCACAGGCCCTGCCGGCCACGAGCAGCAAGCTTCTTTGCTGCACCCTTCGGTGCGCCGCGACGGGCACGCCGCCACTCCGTCACTGACCCCGGCAACTTCATCCTCCCACGCGTGTCACGGCCCAGTGAACGCGCAGGCTGCACTGCTCATGGTGTGGGAGCTCCATTGCTACCACCCAGTCAACGACTTCTACGAGGAGTGGCTCGAGCGGATTGCTAAGCTCGTCAGCGCGGCTGGGGGCTCCGCTGCACCAGCCCGCTCACTGCCTCAGCAGCCGCTGCCGCGGGCGACGTGGCTCACGGGGCTCCTCCACCACGTCCGACCCAGGGCGTCATCATTGAGCCAAGGCATGTGACGGCATGACCCGCCGCTCTAGGCGCCTACACGATAAGAGGTGACCTGCCAGGTGGTGCATCGGCCTAGGGGAGAAGCATGCATGCTTCCTGCACCCCCATGTCAAGCCCGCGTGCCGCCATAGGAGGTGGTGGCACGCGTGCACCAGGACCAAGCTTCACCTCCTCGACGGGCCCCCGTGGCCACAACAGCATGTTGCGCGTTCACCTCGGAGCTTCGCAATGTTATATGGCCGAGCTAATTCAAGCCTGACCTTCCTCCACGCACGACGGCACGGCCGACCCTGCCGAGTTCCTGCAGCTCTACGAACTGAGCGTCGAGGCGGCCAGCAGTGACGAGAAGATCATGGCGAACTAGTTCCCCAAGGCTCTCAAGGACGGCGCATGTTCTTGGCTCCTAAATCTCCCCGTGGGATCGGTCTCTTCCTAGGAGGAGATGCGCGGCCACTTCGTCGCCAAATTCCAGGGCACTCGCAACCATCCACCGGCCGCCGGTGACCTGCAACGTATCAAGCAATAGCCAGGAGAAACCCTGCAAAAGTACATCAAGCGCTTCAACAACGTTCGCCTCAAGATCACCAAGGTGTTGGACAAGGCTATCATTTCAGCGTTCACTGATGGCGTCTGCGACGTCAAGATGAAGGAGGAGCTTGCCATCCATGAGGACCTCTGTACAACCTTGGAGATGTTCAATATGGCGAACAAGTGTGCAAGGGATGAGGAGGGGTGCCTCTCCCTCCTCGAGCTCCCCGATGCTGATGTCGGCGTTCTGGGAACGGGGGTCCCCAGACATGCCTGCCTGCGGCCCATGGCATGGCTCCAACCAGTGGCCCAGTATGACCCATCTTCGTCAACCGACACTCAAGACCCTCGCGAGGGGCCAAGCCTCGCAGGGCGGACGACACGAGGCCTCCTCGGGAGTGGACTCACCAGGCAGGCTCGCGAGGAGGCGGAGAGATCAAGGCAAGGGGTACCTCGCGAGGTTCCCATGATGCAAGCCATGACGACAAAGACCAGGCGGGCGCCAGGCGGGCCCCAGCGTGCACAGTGTCCTCGTTTCCCCTTTGGTGCTAAGAGGGCAAGCGCAGGCGCGGAGTACCGAGGTATCAGGCAAAGGTTTCCATATCGGTGCAACGAGACCAAGACCAGCAGGACGGCAGGACAGAGGTCATTGTGGAGCCCAAGACGGTGTCACCATTAGCGCCTTTGACAGGTGAAGACCACCTTTAGTAAGGATAGCTTGTGCTAGCTGTCCCCTTTCAAATTGGCCGTTGTTGGATCCCTTGCCGCTCAATATTTGGGGAGAGGACCAGGGCCTCTATAAATAGGGCTAGCCACCACAGTAGGAGGGACGGATCGATTCCTCCCCAAGAAAACCACCAAGAACAAAAACACCTCACCTCAGGAGGCTGTTCTTCCCTTGTACTGTTCATCATCAGCGCAAGAGGCAATCCACCACCACCACACAAGAGTAGGGTATTACACCACAACAGTGGCCCGAACCTGTATAAATCTTGTGTCTCTTGTGCTGTGAGTTCGTTGAGTTAGCTTAGGGATCGCGGCGAGGCTGAGAGCGAGACTCAGTAGGGGGAAATCTTCGTGCGCACCCAGTGTTCGAACCTCAAGTGTTTTGCCAGAACCCGATATCCGACATTTGGCGCGCCAGGTAGGGGTGCGCCGAAGTCTTCCTTCCACTGATCCGCGTCCCATCGCTTCGTCGCGTCCATGTCTGGCGGTCCGATGACCAGCACCGACCACTGGGTGACATAGCCTGCCCAGGCCGCGTCTCCTGCCCAAGAAGACCTCAACCCCATGCCCCGGGCGGCTCGCGTGCCGCAGAATGTTGCGAGGCGCGGGCGGCGCGGTTACACACCACCCACCCTTACTCCATGGCAGGTGCGGGCAGTTGCAAGGGCCTCAAGCAAGGCCGCGGCCACGGCGCCACACACCCAGCGGGAACAAGCAAACATGAGAGCCACGCTCACCGTGGATCAGGAGCTGCTGTGATGTAGGTTGATGGAGAGCGGTCGGGATTGTTGTTGGAACGCGTTGCCGAGCTCCTGGATGCCGCGGCCTCGGGGGCACCGTCTTTCTGCTTCCAGCTTGCACCCCGGGCCTCGGCTAGACCACACGACGAACCTCTCCGCGCCCGCGCGCCCCCAGGCACGCCACAAGGCTTCATCGACACCAGCTCGACCATCGGCGCTGGATGCCGGGTCGCATCCACACCACCTTCGGTAAACGAGGGCACGCGCGTTGCCGCCTACGGCCCAGGCGGGCCACATGGACTGTGGGGCACTACGGTGAAGTCTTCAAGGCGGCAGCTTCGGAGGCTTACGTGCCCTACATGGTGGATTGGGAGTACGTGCCAGAAGATGACCCTAGCTCGTTCCTCGGGTCAGGCTGGGAAGAAGGGACGCCAGAGGCCGAGCCCTTCCAGGAGCCTCAAGGGAGCCTCATCAACCGCGCCGACAGCAACAGTTACCGGGTACTGCTAATTCCTCAGGAGCAAGCTTATGCTAACCATGGGTCACAGGAGGGACAGGTCGCAGCAGCAGACGGCTGCCCCAGCTCGGCAGCCTCCCTTCCACCAAGAGGAGCGCACTGGGGGCTGCAGGAGAGGGGCCGGGAGCGAGGCCCCTCCCCACGGCGCACGGAGCAAGGCGTCCCCCGGAGGTAGGCCCTCTGCCGGGGAGGTGCTGCAAAGCCTACCCTAAGCAGAGGACCCGTGGTCACCGAGGGCGCCTCTGGCGTCCCCTTTGCCCCTTTGGCATCTTCCTGGTTTCCGGTCGCCGTCAATGGTGGTCGAGGATGGCGCAAGGCGGGGCCCTCGTCTGGCGATATGAAGCAAGGCCCGGTGCTTGTGAAGAAAGCCCAATGCCTGCGAAGCTCGCCGCCCGTGACACTCTCACGTACTGATGAGTGGTGCTGTACACGCCCCGGAGTCTCCGGAGTGCCGCCCTTGGGCCTCGGGGGCTCCCTCCCATGACCAGTGGCAGAACTTAGCTCCGCGCTAGTGAGAAGACGTTGAAGACTAGACTAGGCACCGGACGCGGCCATTTGCCTTTTGACTCCCTTTCTGTAGTCGTGCTTCCTTGCTTCGGATTTAAGTTGGAGTTGAATTTTCGTTTGTGTGTGCGGGGAGGGTAACTTTTCTCGTTCGTGTGATTTCTTGCGTTCTGGTTCCTGCCTTAATTGGGGGTTCGCATCGGCTGCCTCCCCCTCACAAGCCCCTCGCGGGCGGGGCTGGGCAAAGCATACGCACGCTGCGCGCATGTCGTACTACGGCTGGCACTTGCTCTCACGAGGCCCTCTCGACCGTGTCAGCAGGTCCCTCAGGGGATCCTCGGAAGCTCACAACCTCATGAGCTGGTTCAGGACATGTCCTGGCTAAAGATAAATTACAACGGCAAGCTCGCAGCAGAACCCGTAGGCTCATAGAAGTATATATTCAGCTTGGCCCTGAAGGCATAAAAATGGCAATATTTTTACATGAGGGGCATCCCCTCCCAAAATGCTCTTACAACCTTTGGGGCCGCGCCCGAGCTTCTGTATGCAGGATAAACAGCAGAGACGCACGGGATCAGTCAGACATATCGCTCACCGCGTCACCCGGGTTGCCTCTAGACGCATCGCTAGCGTCGCTGTCAATGTCGCTGGCATTGCCATCACCATCACTACCGCCACCGTCACCATCATCGACCACGCCACCTTCGTCAGCTGCGACTACCACCCCGTCGTCGTAGGATGCAAAGGCCCTAACAAGCGCATCCACGTTGTCCTCCACCCACCGCGCTAGGTCACCCCGGATGGCCTCGGGCACCGGGGTGATGGCGGCGTCAAAGTCAAAGTCGGGATTGGTGTTCTGAAGATGGCTGCCGACGCGGGAAATTGCACGCCCGAGCAGGTTGCGACTCCTCTCCTCAACAAGCTGGTGAGCTCTCTCAGAGCGGTTCTCCAGGCGCGTCACCACGTTAGTAAAGAAGCGGAGATGACTGGCATAATTGCTTGCATGGGGATGCGGGGCGTTCTCATTAGAGATGTTGCCAAGGGCCGTGTTGGCCCTGTTCCTGAGATCCTGGAGCATGGGGCGATGCATGTGCTCCAACGTTCATTGTTGAAGCATTTCCTCTTTGTTTTGCCGCGCGACGGACTCGGCATTGGCAACCCTCTGCTAAAGAGGAAGCAGCTCGGTGCGAGCAGAGGCCAGCTTAGCCTGCAGCGAGACCAGGGCGGCCGCGGCGGCCTCTGCATGTCGTTCTGCTTTGATCAGGCTGGACCAGAGGGCGGCGGTCCTGCTCGCAACCTCGGCTTCAACCAGCTTCAGCTTCACGTCATAGCTGCTCGCTAGACCTGCATGAGCCTCGGCCATGCGGTGGTTGACTTCCTCCGGGACCCGGGCCTCGCGCACGCCAACGGTGTCCTCTGCTTGGGTAACTTGGCACTCCCTCATCTCCAACCGCTCAAGATTGAGACTGCGCTCGGTGGCCTCGAGCGTCAGCGCTTCCTCACGCTTCTAGAGCTCCTCCTCCTCGATAGGCGTCCCCCTCAGCGACGCAAGAGAGGCTTGGCGCAACTCCACTTGCTGCACCAAGGAGGCGCTCTAGGCTTGGAGCTCCCACACGCGCTTCTCTGCGATCTCGCGACGACGATCTGCTTCCCGCGCCTCCTCCAAATCCCAGGAGCAGGCCTCTCGTGAGGTCACAAGGGATGCTTCGGCCTTCGCGTTGTCAAGCTCGTGTTGGTGGCGCGCGAGGTTGATGTCCACCTTCAGTTTATGTCGCTCCTCGATCAGCCGCAGGCCCACGGCTTCAAGGTGCGCGTCTACATCCGCAAGCTCTCCACCAAGCTGGCCCATCTCGTCCATCGCCTTTTGGAAGAACTCGTGGCGGACGACACTTCGTTCGCGCGCGAGCTTGAGCACGCTGCTTATGTCGTCCCCCATCGCTGGCGCCGTCGACGGGGCCCGAAGCGGTGCACCCCCTCTCGGCAGGGGCTGGGGGCTGGTTCGGATATCGGGTTCTGGCAAAACCCTTAAGGTTCGAACTCTGGGGTGCGCACAAAGATCTTCTCCCTACCGAAACATGCCCACAACCTCGCCATGATTCTAAGCTTGCACGATGAACAACACAAGAGACACAAGGTTTATACTGGTTCGGGCCACCGTTGTGGTGTAATACCCTAATCTAGTGTGTGGTTTGGTGCATTGCCTCTTGGGCTGATGATGAGCAGTACAGAGGAAGAACATCCTCGCGAGGAGAGGTGTTGTTGTGGTGGTGAGCTTGGAGAGGAGTTGCTCCGTCTCTGTTGGCTCTAGATCGGATCTAGATGCCTTCTACTGTGGTGGCTAGACCTATTTATAGAGGCCCTGGTCCTCTTCCCAAATATTGAGTGGGGAGGGAGCCAACAATGCCCATTTTGAAAGTGGACAACTAGTACAAGCTATCTTGACTAAAGGTGGTCTTCAACTGCCAAAGGCACTGGTGATGATGTCGTCTTGGGCTCCACGGTGACCTCCGTCCTGCCGCTCTACTGGTCTTGGTCTTGTTGCACTGATATGGAAACCTTTCCCTGATGCCTCGGTACTCCACGCCCGCGCTTGCCCCCTTTGCATCAAAGAGGAAATGAGGACACTGTGTAGTCTGGCGCCCGCCTGGCGCCCGCCTGGTCTTGATCGTCATGGCTTGCGTCATGA
The DNA here is from genome assembly GCF_002162155.2 of Triticum dicoccoides. NCBI lineage: Eukaryota > Viridiplantae > Streptophyta > Magnoliopsida > Poales > Poaceae > Triticum > Triticum dicoccoides. The sequence goes on along the minus strand of NC_041389.1, from coordinate 216,118,352 downwards.
CCACCTCGTGAGGTACCCCTTGGCTTGATCTCTCCGCCTCCTCGCGAGCCTGCCTGGTGAGGTCGCCCCTAAGGAGGCCATGTGTCGTCCACCCCGCGAGGCTTGGCCCCTCGCGAGGGCCTTGAACTTGGGTTGATGAAGCCGAGCCGTACGGGCCGCTAGAGAGCCACGCTGCAGGCCGCAGGTAGGTAAGTCTGGGGACCCCCATTGCCAGAACACCGACAGTAGCCCCTGGCCCCAAGGTGTTCTCGGACTTGGCTTGGCAGCGAAGCCAAAGGGCAAGTACGGAGCGCCGCGGGCCCCAATAGCCTGCGGCCTTGGTCGCCGTGTGGCGGTTGATTGGACGTGGGCGTCTCTGCTTCCCCACGCTGCCTCGGCAACTGCCCAACTGACAAAAGGCTGGCCTGGGTAAGGCTTGCCTTCATTGCTCTCCTTCGCCTTGCTCCAGATCCCCTTCCTTGCTCTCTTACTTCCGAAATCTCTAGATCTGCTCCATCCTTCCGCTTTCGGCGAGGAATGGCGCCCCGCAAGGCCGTGGCCGAGGCCCTGCTGGCTTGGTACTCGTCGGCCCTGGATGCCCTAAACATGTCGGAGAAGAATCTCTTCGCTACGCGCCTGATGACGGCGGCGGAGGGCAGCGTGATGGGGGAGACCGGACTCCGGGCCGGCTCTGCCTAGCCGGAGGCTAAGGGGAGCACCTTCTACCCCTTCTTCATGAGCACCGTCATCGTCGGCCTGGTTCCTCCCTTCTCCGAGTTCTTCTACGTTGTTCTCCGCCATTACAGGTTGCAGGCCCTTCATCTTCATCCCAATTCTGTTCTCCTTTTGTTGATTTTCGATTACTACTGCGAGGCACATGTTGGGTTGATGCTGTCCGTGGCTTTGTTGCGCCACTTCTTCTCCCTCCGAATCACCAGCGGTCATATGTCACGCCCAATATGCGACCCTATCCTAAAGGAACTAGAAGGTCCCACCAAGGATAGAAGTGCATATTGGAGACGCTTTTGCAAGGTGGATATCATTACATCATATCATTACATAATAGTTGGGATTACATACAAGAGGCATACAATGCCTCACGAATACAACATCACCTTACATAAGAGCAACATCCACCCTGCTGGCCCAGGCTGCCGACCTGGAACCTATCCCCTGATCAAAGAAGAAGCGGAAGAAGAACTCCAAAACAAGTAAACATCGCTCTCGCGCCATGATCATCGCATAACCTGTACCTGCAACTGTTGTTGTAGTAATCTGTGAGCCACGAGGACTCAGCAATCCCATTACCATGGGTATCAAGACTAGCAAATCGTAATGAGTATGGAAAGGATAAGTGGTGAGGTTGCAGCAGCGGCTAAGCAAAATATGGTGTCTAACTTACACAAAGAAGAGCGAGAAGATAAGCAAACAGAACGGTCGAGAAGCTAGAAGTGATCAAGAAGTGGTCCTGAAACTACTTACGCACAATCGTAACAGAAAGACCGTGTTCACTTCCCGGACTCCGCCGAAAAGAGACCATCACGGCTAAACAGGCGGTTGATGCATTTTAATTAAGTCAAGTGTCAAGTTCTCTACAACCGGATATTAACAAATTCCCATCTGCCACATAACCGCGGGCACGGCTCTCGAAAGTTTATACCCTGCAGGGGTGTCCCAACTTAGCCCATCTCAAGCTCTCACGATCAACGAAGGATATTCCTTCTCCCAGGAAGACCCGATCAGTCTAGGAATCCAGGTTACAAGACATTTCGACAATGGTAAAACAAGACCAGCAAGACCACCCGGATGTGCCGACAAATCCCGATAGGAGCTGCACATATCTCATTCTCATGGCACACCGGATGAACACTACGTACAGCTAAAACCAACCCTCAAGTTTCCCCGAGGTGGCGTTGCAAGTGGCTCTAGTTCGGACCAACACTCAGAGGAGCACTGGCCCGGCGGGGTTAAATAAAGATGACCATCGGGCTCCGGAAACCCAAGGGAAAAAGGCTTAGGTAGGCAAATGGTAAAACCAAGGTTGGGCCTTGCTGGAGGAGTTTTATTCAAAGCGAACTGTCAAGGGGGTCCCATAAATCACCCAACCGCGTAAGGAACGCAAAATCAAGGAACATAACACCGGTATGATGGAAACTAGGGCGGCAAGAGTGGAACAAAACACCAGGCATAAGGCCGAGCCTTCCACCCTTTACCAAGTATATAGATGCATTAATTAAATAAGAGATATTGTGATATCCCAGCAAAATCCTGTCCATCATGGAGCAATCTTTGACTTCACCTGCAACTAACAACGCTATAAAAGGGGCTGAGCAAAGCGGTAACATAGCCAAGCAACGGTTTGCTAGGAAGGGTGAAAAGGTAGTTTGGGAGGCTTGATCAACAAGAGATAGGTAGTGCAGCATAGCGATAGAATGAATCAACTAGCATAGCAATGATAGTAGTGATATCCAAGGTGATGGTCATCTTGCCTGATATCCCGCTAGGAAGAAGAACGAGTCCATGAAGAAGATGAAGCCACGAAGATGAACCAAGCGTAGACGAACGAATCCTCACGGTCGCAACGAAACAGGAACTAATGAGAAGGAGCACAACCGGAAAGAAGCAAACAACAAGGTAAACACACAACACATAGACATGGCATGATGCTCAACAAAGTATGATGCATGACAAGGGCTATATGATGCTACTCATGGCAAGAGATGATGCATACAAGAGCAACACGTCAAAGCAAGTTTAAATGAGGCCGGAACAATCTATAACAATTCCGGTAAGTCCTCATATGCAAATTTCGAAATTGGTCCAGATCTTAAAAAACCCTTATGTTCAAGTTTTTAAACAGGAAGTTAAGATGCACAAGATGATCTACACGAAATTCTAGTCAAATTACATATAAAGTTCATTTAGTTCGGAGCTACGACTTAGAAGATATGAGCAAAACAAGTCAAACATGTCATTGATGCAAAATGCATCCAAACATCAAGCAAACACATTCAAAACATGGATGCAACAAGGTAAAATGAAACTATATGCAAAATTAAGCAAGTTTCATTAAGACCACACTCAAAATGGAGCAACGGTTCAACACATACACATGAAACAAGTTTAAAGGACAAGCTGTCCAAAACAGCAACTAGGCATCTAGCAAGCATCAAAACAATATGCTACAGCACCTCAACATGAAAAAAAGGAATGGACATGATGTACAGGTAAAGCATGACAAAGCATGAACACTGAGCTATCTCCAGAAATCACTAGAACATGCTCAAAAGTACATGGCAAGATTGCATATAATAATAGTTTCACAGACTTGGCAGAAATCACTGGACATGGCAGAAATAACATCAGGTTGCAATGTTTAGAGCTATCAAACAACATGCTACAAGAACTTATCATGGCAAACAAAGGCATGGCGTGCTAATACTAGCGACAAATAACAAAACTCCCTTACTGAACTTATTCAAAAGATCAACATAAAAGAGGGTAGCATCTATGACAACATGGCAAGTAATATGACAGATACAGACTTGGTGAAATAAACTATACATGGCAGAAAGAACGATAAGTAGGCATGTTGGTGAGCTTGTACAACTCTCCAAAAAGCATTTCATGGTATGGGAAGTCAACTAACAGTAATATGACATAATTATGAAGCTACACACGGCAAGATAAAGTTCATAGGGAGCATGGATCACTAGCAAAACACATGGCAAAACTGAACTTAATGTTAAAATGCTGACAACAACATTATTTAGCAATTTGAGAGAAAGATTACAAGAAGATACAGCAGGATATAAATGCAACAAAGGGCAAGTATGGATAGAGGATGACATGTATAACAAAAATTCGTTAGTGCACATCTCCAGATTATGCACAGAATGACTTGTAGCAGCAGGTTTACATAGCATCATGATATAACAGATTCAGCCTAGCAAAACAGCAACAGCAAGTAGCCCACTTCACAAGCTTGATGCACTCACCACAAGGCACAAAAAAATACATGGATTGCACCACTGTAAACATGGCATGAATATGCTGCTAAAACATGTGGACATCATGCTCAAAGGATGCACACACAAAATGCAACGAAAATGACATACAAGCAAGTTATAACAATCTCAGCAGGTTAACATCATATAGCACTTGCATGATGATTAGGGCATCAAGATGAACTCAAACAAGCATGTCTCAATGGAATGAAATGTACAGCATCTCACAATGAACATTTTGACATATCATGTGCACAAATCGAAGCATGCAGCACAAAGTTATCATGTGGCAAACATGCATACATTATGCTGAATTTCCAGACTTGGCCATATCGAGAGAAAAAAACATGGGGCGATCGGGCGGAGGATAGGTGGACTGCTCACCAAGGGCCTAGCAGGCCGATCGGGGTGGTCGGCTTGGGCCTTGGAGGCCAGCGCACTGGGTCACGGCCCACAGGGCAGGGGGCACGGTCAACGGGCACGGGGAGCGAGCGACTCCTCTGCTCGCTCCTGAGCTAAGCCATGAAGGCGGCGCCGGGATCCAGCAAGGCCGGTGAGGGCGGAGGAGGCCATGGGGGCTGCGGTTCCGGCTGGATCCGGGCGGACCTAGCCCCGGGGAGTCCATTCCCGGCGACGGCGAGGCCGGTCGGCGAGCTCCATGGCGGCGAGGCCCTGCAATGGCGGCGGCGTGGCTGCATCCGAGAGGGAGAGAGATCGGGAGGAAGGAGAAGGTGTCGCTGACAAGGAAGGCGGCGCCTGGTCACCGGCATTGAGGGCTCCAGCGACCTCGGTCACCGGCGGGGGCGGCGCGGCCCTGCGGGGGAAGAGGGCTCGGGGTCGAGGGGCTCCTCCCCTAGATCCAGATTGGCACGCAGGGGCGCTCGGGCTGCACCGGCGGACGGCTCGGCCCCCTGCACGGGACTGGCGGGCCTGCGACGGTGGAAGGAAGATGGGGGCACGGGGAGACCAGGTGGCGCATGGGGAGTGGCTGAGGAGGGCGGCACAGGCGGCGGCTGGCCTCTGGGCCGGCGACAAGTGGCGGCGGGGGAGCGCACCAGCACTAAAAACGAGGAGGAGGTGGGGATTGGCTGCGGCTTGGGTTGGGGAAGAGGTAGGCTGCCCAAAATGGAAGGAGGAGGGGTTTAATTAGGTAGGGGTTAGGGTTAGAGGGTTCTTAGGGGGGGGGTTTGGAGCCTCCGATCTGGATCGGAGGGTTCCAGATGCGAGGGGAGGTAGGCTGGGCCTAGGAGGGGTTAGCGCGCTGTGCTTGAAATGCCAGGGGCTGAAGCAGAGAAGAGATAGAGGCCCGACAGCAGTTTCGGAGACCGAAACGTCAGACGAATATACCGGCTATATCGCGGCCATATGTATAATGGTTGGGCTATCAAACGGACTCCGAATGCGGCGAAATTTGACAGGCAGTCTACCTACACTATAATAAGACCGCACGCCAAATTTCACCCCATTCTGAGAACATTTTTATGCCACTTATAAAATAATATTTCGGGGGTGTCGCGGGCGCGTGCGAGTGTGGTTGGGCTCAGAACGGACAACGGAGAGAACCGAGGGAACCCAAACGGATGCAAGTTTTAAAAAACATGTAGATGAAATGTAGATGATGACATGGGAAAATGCAACAGGCAAGCAAATGACATGGAAACAATGACGAATAGATGGAAGACACCTGACGCATCGGATCCGGGGCGTCGTTACATCATACCTTGGCGTGCGCTGGCTTCGTCGCGTACTCCAAGGCCAACGCGATCTCAAAGACTGGGAAGAGGGTTGACGGCTTCCGGAGTAAGTGGGTGATGATGGATGCCAGATGCATCCACTCCAGGTTGGTGCTACCGACGGAGCAGCCCCAGCCCGACAAGGGGTGGTCTCACGCGAAGCTTGACGACAGACGTGCAAAGTTGGTGTTGGAGAAGATGAATGTCGACCTGAGGCCGGGTAACGTGAAGGCGGTGAAGCTGACAGGGGCCTCGCTCCTGAGGGATTTCCTAATGCAGCGGGTGGCTCCACTTCAGGCGCACTCACGCCCGTTATGGACGCTTGGGGGCACGAACGATGATCTTCGCCTGAACTCGGCAGCCCTAGCCGATGAGGATCTGGTCGCAGCTCTCCGCCTCTTGGTTGGAGATGACCTGGAAGGTCTAGAGGGCGCTCCTATCCCCCTGTTCCTCCGTGATGACTGGTAACAGGTCGTGGATGCCATGTCCACCTTTGATGGGCGCGGTCTGGTGCTGGCAGTGCCTCCTGAGGGCAAGGGGGCGACAGCGCCGATGGAAGTGTCTTCTGATGATTCCCGCGGGGGAGGAGAGGAAGACGAAGAAGAAGAGGAGCGCGACTCGGAGGCGACCGCTGAGGGGACCGGGGAGACTTCCCCCCGGCGCACGGCCAGCATCCTCCGCACCCTATCGGACGGTGAAGAGGCCGACGCCACGCGAGATGAAGAGGACCCCCCCATGATCCTGAAGAAGGACAGGTCGACGCTGATCTCCCAAGGGGCTACTCCTGCCCAGACACCGTCCGAAGCTGCCTCCAGCCCTTCTGGTGCGCCTCTTCGGCTCCTGGACCTCTCGAGGCTGTGCCCGGACCAAGAGGCTCTCAGGCTTCAAGCTCGGCAAGAGGTCGGTGGCCTATGCCATGATTAACTAGTAATTGCTCAAACTCTGTCTTGTCCTTGTTTTGCTGGTAGGTCTTGACGTTATCCATCACTTGATTAGGCCGCCGCTTGCGGCGAAGAAGAAGAAGGGGGACATGGTGGCCCCTCCTGGGGCAGGCTCATCTGCTGCAGCCATGCATTCGCCCGTGGGAAGGGGAGGTGGTGAAGTTCGTGCTTCCCCTGCCCGATCATCCTCGCGAGGCCCAGAGGAGCGCTCTGGCGGGGTTTTAGCCCCCATGGCCCTGCTGGCTCCGGAGGTGCTGGCGCCTGATGCTGTTGCTGAGGTAGCCAAGACTCAGGAGCCCCTAGTCTGCCAAGTCGTGATCACGCTGCAGCCTTCTCCTCCCGCACCACTGGTTCCGGATTCCTCTGCCTCCTCTGTTGTCTTGGACCGTGCTCTTATTGAGTTGGGCCAGCTGCTAGAAGACCTCTAGGGCGCCAACTCCCACCTGGTAGCCGGGCACCTGTAGCTGGTCTCTGGCTGGGTTCACTCTGACGCCTCTGTCCGAGCGGCGCTGAGTCGGGCCGCATCAGCTTCTGAGGAGGAGAAGCAAGACGCCACCCAGGCCGCAGCCGCTCACGATGCGGCGCTGAAGAATGCCACGATCGCCCAGGACCACTGCAAGGTGCTGGAGGCTGAGCTGCAGGGCTTGCGCAATGAGCTCGCCAAGGAAGCTCGCGTCCGCCAGGCGAAGGAGGAGGATATGAAGGCTTGGGAGGACGCCATCGGGGACCGTGACGCCGAGCTGGCCGCTGAACGCGGCCGACTGAAGACGCTAGAGTAGAAGTTGAAGGCGGAGAGGGCCGAGCTGGATGCCAAGGCGAAGGTCCTGGCTGAGGACCGCGTGGCCTTCACGAATCTTGAGGAGAGATCTCGCAAGGCGCTGAATATGCTCTACGATGGTGGCCTGGAGAAGCCGTTGGCTGGTGCCAAGGACGGCCCCGCCCAGCTACTTCCCTTCTTGGTCGAAGTGCTCAAGGAAGTCGCGACCGGCGTTGGCCCCATGGCCGAGGTTGAAGCTCGCGTCCTTTCTTCTATGGCGCTGACGCGTGTCCTCAGCCACGTCTACCTTCGCGACCCTGGCGCCAACCTCGACGAGCTGCTGGAGCCCGTGGACAATGAGCGCTCCACCGCTGCTGCTGAAGCCGTGAAGGGCCGAGCGGAAGCCCTGCTGGCGAAGTTCCGCGCCTTCGCCACTGCGCCCAGGGCAGGTACTGCTGATTCCGCGGCCTCGGGAGGTGGATCTGATGGAGGCAACACCACCACGGAGACGGGGCTCCTGGCGAAAGACGGCGTTGCCCAAGGGTGATTTTCTCGCGGCTTGTTTCCCGTTTTAACTCCTGCAATATGCACCGTGCCTCGTGGAGGCGTTTAAACTTGTGTTTGGTATCATGAAGACAATTATTGATGTAGGGTGGAACCCTATAGGGTCGATCTTTCACGTTTGGAGGGGATCCTACGGAGGAATCATGAAGAACACGCGGAAGCACAAGGGGAAACACGGGGAAAACGAGAGAGAATCACTCAACCAACAAGGAATCGATCACACAAGTGCTAGATCACCACACACATAAGAGATCCACGAGATACAAAGTCAACTAAGGTAAGGATACAAAGGAACCATTCTTCTCCAAGAGGAGGCCTTGATGTTCTTCCCTAGAAGGGGTCTTGAATCCGCTTGGGGGATCTTCTCCGAAGAGGTCGTGATCTCCGAGGAGAAGTATCCAAGTGGATGAGCAAAGGCTCTCACACAAATATGAGCCAATCCAATTCTAAGTCTCAAAGTGGGGAGGAGGAGGTCTATTTATAGTGCTAAGCCACGAAGGGGTAAGTGAGGGGCGAAGGGGATACACGGGGTTCGTCCCAAGTCATGCGCGCAGGCAAGGCCGGATGATCCGGACGGGGTCCCGGATGGTCCGGGCGTCGGGGTCCGGATGATCCGGCTGGAGTTCCGGATGATACGGCTTCAGCAGAAGCCTTCGGGTGTCTTCGGCGCCTTTACCCGGACGATCCGAACGGAGTCCCGGATGATCCGGCCTGGTTCCAGCAGCCGCTCCGCCTTCTTCTTCCTTCTCCTCTTCCATGCTTTGCCTTGATCCTTGGATTCTCCCTGGTCATCTTGGTTGTACCTGAGTGTATGCAAGGTCCATGCATGAGGTAGTAGCCGTGTCTCATATGCGGAAAGTGACGGTTCGAAGAGGAGTGAATTCACCTTGTGTCCAATGGCGCATAGTCGAGGTCTCATCTTATGTATCCTTGGGGCTTGGAGAGTAGTCGGAGTGTACATGGGGATGAACGTGGGATGCTCCGCATCAATTATGGTTTGTAATATTTGCTTCTGGATTTGCTTTGAGATTTTGCGGTTTCCTTCCTATTTGCTTTGTGTTCTATGTCGGCAGGGCCCGGCCCTACGCATACCTCAACTGCCGTCGGCCCCGACTGGATCACCAGGATGGGACCAAGGAGTGAGGGGCTACGTGACAAGTTAGGCTCCTGAGTCGTGATGCTCAGGAGTCCCCCTTGACGCGCAAACAGCAAATAGGGAGGGAGTGTAGGGTTGGATCCGGCGTTCTACGTCGGCAGGGCCCGGCCCCGCGCATACCTCAACCGCCGTTAGCCTTGCGAAACTAAGGAGTGAGGGGCTACGTGACCAGTTAGGCTCCTTAGTCGCGATGCTCAGGAGTCCCCCTTGATGTTCAAACGGTCTTCATACCTTGGCTCCACTCGGGGAGGGGCGCGCGACGACCAGGTCCGAGGGACCTGGCTGGGTGGCGTGCGCTCGGGCGTGACTCGTGTGCAGCCCCCGTGTCCAGCCCCCTCGCGTGACGCTCCCAATGGGAGGTGTTGCGATGAGGCCAGACACTGAGCTCTGGGCTCCCTGAGTTTGATACGGCCATGGGCCGCCCTCAGTTGTTTATCACCAGCGCGGAGCATAGCGCTTCCGTATGTGTACGGGCATAGCCGATCCTCGGCAGTGTTGTTAGCCAGCGCGGAGCATGGTGCTTCCGCTGGTACGTGGGAGGGGGCCCCCCTCCGGGAGGAGCCCCCGGGGCCTGTACAACCCCACCCCGACACATGGGTTGCACGGCAGGGCTAGACGAGGTGTATCTGTGCACTCGTGAGTCAGCGCGGGACTCATGAGGCCCTACCTCAAGGCGGGTTGCGCATGGTCTTAAGCCTTGGATGGCTATGTGTTCCTGCGAGATGGTTAGATGCAAATGCTCTACGTCCTCAGGTCCCGGCCCTTGAGCGAGCTCAGTCGCCGCTGGTACGCCAGGTCACGATGCCGTGGTCAAGGCCATGGGGTGAGGGCTGGAGAGCCAGTAAGAGCTCCTGAGTCGCGATGCTCAGGAGCCACCCTTTTAACGCGCAACAATTTGCATGAGGGCGAGAAGGCCCGTGGTAGGCGGCAGATACTAATCATAGGCTGGTTAAGCATGAAAGGCAAATCAGCTTAGATAGATGCAGAAGGGATACATGCCACTGGGTCAGGCCCGAGCGGCTTGGGGATGATGCAGCCCGAGGGGCGCCCCCAGCAAGGTAAACTAAAGACATAGGCAAAAGGGATACATGCTGCAGGGACAGACCCAGGTGACCTGGGAATGATGCAGTCCTGAGGGAGCTCCCAGCTGAAATGAACTCGAAAGATGTCACCTGGTACCATTGTAGAGGGGCTGTTGGAGTAGCTGAAGATGCACGGTGAAGAGGCCGACCCTCACGAGCCGCCAGAGCCCTAGGCCTCGGGAGGCTCTAGGGGTCCAGGCGGTTCCTCGAGGACCATCTCTATCTCTGCCAAGACCGCATGATGTCTGGCCTCCTAAGCCGCTAGAATGCTCCGCAATGAGTAGCAGCCGCATTCAGCAGGCCGAAAGGCATGCGAACGTAGTTGTGCAGCGGACCCTCACAACGTCCCATGCACAAAGGCCAGAGGTGCCCCTGAGATGCGGCTCGGTTGAGCCCTAGGTAGTCGATGCAGACACGCAGCCCACCATTCTCATCTGGATGGGGGGCTACGCTAGGTAAACGGCGATCACCGCATATGACTCTTGATTCCTGAAGCTCCTGAGTGGCCTTGGTGCTCAACTCCTGAGGGTTGGGCCTTTCTTGCCCCATGCCTTCCTGTGGGAAATGTGCTGTGAAGTACGCCTCCAAGTGGTGCCCGAGCGCCTCCCTTGTGATCTTGGCAAAGTCTGAGGCCCTCTAGAAGAGAGCCCGCGAGCCCTGCCCGAGGAGGGCGCCGGGCACGCCTTCCTATGCAATGGACGGAGGCACCCCTTGCACGGGCGCGGATCTTGATGTGACACTTCCTGAGATGCCAACCTGCTGAGGCCTTGAGCTGGGTGATGTCTTCTTCTTCTTGGGAACTTCCTCAGGAGGGTTCTCGCCCTTGCTGTCTGGGTCCTCGACTGATGCTGCTTGGAAGGCACGCTCGAGGGAGCACACCGCATCCTTCTCTTCGTAGGGGACTGTGATGATTCCGCCGCTTCCTGGCATCTTGAGGATATTGTAGCCATGATGGGTCACCGCCATGACCTTGGCTAGGTCTGGATACCCGAGGATAGCATTGTATGGCAGGAGGATGTGGGCAACGTCGAAGTCGATGAGCTCGGTGTGGTAGTTGTTGCGCTGTCCGAAAGTGACAGGGAGGCGGACCTGCCCTATCGGGGTAGTGGAGCCATCGGTAACTCCTGAGAAAGGCTTGGTAGGCTGAAGTTGATCATATGGCACTTGAAGGTTGTTGAACATCTCGACGGATAGGACATTGAGTCCTGTGCTGCCATCGATGAGGGTCCTGGTAACTTGCCCATTGCTGATGACTGGGAACAAAGCATTGGGAGGACGCCAACTGTAGCCGCACACTTGAGCTGATCTGCTGAGATAAAAGTGATGGCGCACTTGGACCACCTGAGAGGGCGTGTGGCCTAGCGCTTGGGGAGGACTACATTCACCTCGCGAGCAATCTTCTTGAAGATGCACTGAGAGGCTGGGGCCTGGGCACCGCCCAGGATGCAAGCGATAGCGCGCGGCTCCTGGAAGCCCCCATCCCCTCGTCCTAGTGGTGGTCAACATTCCTTGTTGGTGGTGGTGGCAGAGGAGGAAGGCCTGCGTTGCCCTGCGGGCAGTCCTCGCGAGGCTGATCCCTCCAGGCTCCCTCGCGAGGCTGGTCATGTCAGCGATCCTCGCGAGGTCGGTCACGCCACTCCTGGCGAGGGCCTCGGTCGTCCCATCGTCCTCCGCCTCTTCCTTCTCCTCGGACATAGCCCCGGTCGTTGCGCTCGGGGCATCGACCGATGCATCCTTCTCGAACGGCCTTGAGCTCCTGGCACTCATTGTTGTTGTGGGTGTAGAGGTTGTAGTAGGCACAGAATCGGTTGCCCTTGGACGAATCCGGCTGGTCCCTGCCATGCTTTGTGTCTGGTTCTGCTGCAAGCACGGCTGCTTCTTTGCGCTTCACATCCTTGGCCTAGGCCTTTTTCTCTTCTGGGTCAGCAGCTGGAAGCTCGAGGAGGGAGAGGCGTCCTTCCTCAGCTCTTGCGCACTTGCTCGCTAGTTTGAACAGCTCCAGAGATGTGCTTAGGTCCTCGTGGATGGAGAGCTCGTCCTTCATCTTGATGTCGCAGAGGCCATCAGAGAACGCTGACATGATGGCCTCCTCTGTCACCTTGGGGATCTTGAGGCGAGCGCTATTAAAGCGTTGGATATACTTCTGCAGGGTCTCTCCAGGCTGCTGCTTGATGCGGCGCAGGTCACCCATGGCCGGAGGGCGGTTGCGAGTGCCTTGGAAGTTGGCGATGAAGTGGCTATGCATCTCGTCCCAAGAGGAGATCGAGCCGGGAGGGAGGCTCAAGAGCCAGGTGCGGGCACCATCCTTGAGTGCCATGAGAAACCAGTTTGCCATGACAATTTCATCTCCATTGGCCGCCTCGATACCCAGCTCGTGGAGCTTCAGGAACTCTGTGGGGTCAGCAGTACCGTCGTAGCGAGGAGGCAGATCCGGCTTGAACTTGCCTGGCCAGGCGATGTTGCGCAGCTCGGTGGTGAAGGCATGGCTACCTGCCATGGCCACGGGAGCCTTTTTGCAAACGCGGTGCCTTCTCTTGATGGTTCCCGTGCACCCCCGCCAGGGGCAGCGCGAGGTCTTGGTGTGCTGGTGCAGGGATGCAGTCTTGCCGCGCTGGTGCAAGGAGCGCGTGAGCGCCTGCCTGAGGCCGAGGAATTTCTTGACAGCTTCTTTCTTGCCGCGTGGGTGCTGGACGCGGTGGGTCACGTCCAGGGGCCGCACGCCTTGGTGCCAGGGCGCCTTCTTGAGGAGGAGGTGGCGGAGGCGCTTCCTAAGCCGCGTCGCCCATGCATGACGGAGGGCGAGGCAGCGAGAGGGACAGCGCAGGGGAGACCCCTGCGGCGCTGACGAGCTCGGTGATGTGAGAGAGCCACTCCTCGTAGAGGTCGTCGACGGGGCGATAGTGCAGGAGCTCACTGATACGTCTCCAACGTATCTACTTTTCCAAACACTTTTGCCCTTGTTTTGGACTCTAACTTGCATGATTTGAATGAAACTAACCCAGACTGACGCTGTTTTCAGCAGAACTACCATGATGTTGTTTTATGTGTAGAAAAGAAAATTTCTCGGAATGTCATGAAAATCCACGGAGGCACTTTTTGGAATTAATAAGAATTGTTGGGCCAAAGAAGTACACCAGGGGGCCCACAGCCTGTCCACGAGACAGGGGGGCGCCCCCTGTTGGGGAACGTAGCAGAAATTCAAAATTTTACTACGTGTCACCAAGATCTGTCTATGGAGAAACCAGTAACGAGGGGAAGGAGAGTGCATCTACATACCCTTGTAGATCGCTAAGCGGAAGCGTTCAAGAGAACGGGGTTGAAGGAGTCGTACTCGTCATGATCCAAATCACTGGAGATCCTAGTGCCGAACGGACGGCACCTCCGTGTTCAACACACGTACAGCCCGGTGACGTCTCCCATGCCTTGATCCAGCAAGGAGAGAGGGAGAGGTTGAGGAAGACTCCGTCCAGCAGCAGCACGACGGCGTGGTGGTGGTGGAGGAGCGTGGCTATCCTGCAGGGCTTCACCAAGCACCGCGGGAGAGGAGAAGGGAGAGAGGTAGGGCTGCGCCAAGAGGGAGAAGTTCTCGTGTGTTGGGCAGCCCCCAGACCTCAAGTATTTATAGGGGGAGGCGAGGGGGCTGCGCCCCCTCTAGGGTTCCCTCCCCAGGGGTGGCAGCAGCCCCCAGATCGCATCTGGGTGGCGGCCAGAGGGGGAGAGAGGGGAGGCGCGCCTGGTGTGGGCCTTAGGGCCCATCTGCCCTAGGGTTTGCCCCCTCCCACTCTCCCCTGCGCCTTGGGCCCCTTGTGGGGGGCGCACCAGCCCACTTGGGGCTGGTTCCCTCCCACACATGGCCCATGCAGCCCTCCGGGGTTGGTGGCCTCACTTGGTGGACCCCTGGGACCCTCCCGGTGGTCCCGGTACGTTACCGGAAAAACCAGAAACTTTTCCGGTGACCAAAACAGGACTTCCCATATATAAATCTTTACCTCCGGACCATTCCGGAACTCCTCGTGACGTCCGGGATCTCATCCGGGACTCCGAACAACATTCATTAACCACATACAAACTTCCTTTATAACCCTAGCGTCATCGAACCTTAAGTGTGTAGACCCTACAGGTTCGGGAGACATGTAGACATGACCGAGACGTTCTCCGGTCAATAACCAACAGCGGGATCTGGATACCCATGTTGGCTCCCACATGTTCCATGATGATCTCATCGGATGAACCACGATGTCAAGGACACAATCGATCCCGTATACAATTCCCTTTGTCTAACGGTATTGTACTTGCCCGAGATTCGATCGTCGATATACCGATACCTTGTTCAATCTCGTTACCGGCAAGTCTGTTTACTCGTTCCGTAACACATCATCCCGTGATCAACCCCTTGGTCACATTGTGCACATTATGATGATGTCCTATCGAGTGGGCCCAGAGATACCTCTCCGTTTACACGGAGTGACAAATCCCAGTCTCGATTCGTGCCAACCCAACAGACACTTTCGGAGATACATGTAGTGCACCTTTATAGCCACCCAGTTACGTTGTGACGTTTGGTACACCCAAAGCATTCCTACGATATCCGGGAGTTGCACAATCTCATGGTCTAAGGAAAATATACTTGACCTTAGAAAAGCTTTAGCATATGAACTACACGATCTCTGTGCTAGGCTTAGGATTGGGTCTTGTCCATCACATCATTCTCCTGATGATGTGATCCCGTTATCAACGACATCCAATGTCCATGGTCAGGAAACCGTAACCATCTATTGATCAACGAGCTAGTCAACTAGAGGCTTACTAGGGACATGGTGTTGTCTATATATCCACACATGTATCTGAGTTTCCTATCAATACAATTATAGCATGGATAATAAATGATTATCATGAACAAGGAAATAAAATAATAACCAATTTATTATTGCCTCTAGGGCATATTTTCAACAGTCTCTCACTTGCACTAGAGTCAATAATCTAGTTCACATCGCCATGTGATTAACACTCACAGGTCACATCGCCATGTGACCAACATCCAAAGAGTTTACTAGTGTCATTAAACTAGTTCACATCATCATGTGATTAAGACTCAATGAGTTCTGGGGTTTGATCATGTTTTGCTTGTGAGAGAGGTTTTAGTCAACGGGTCTGCAACATTCAGATCCATATGTACTTCGCAAATCTCTAGGTCATATTGTAAATGCTGCTACCACGCTCCACTTGGAACTATTCCAAATGGTTGCTCCACTATACGTATCCAGTTTGCTAGTCAGAGTCACTCGGATAGGTGTTAAAGCTTGCGTCGACGTAACCCTTTACGCTAAACTCTTTATCACCTCCATAATCGAGAAACATGCCCTTATTTACTCCAAGGACAATTTTGACCGCTGTGCAATGATCCATTCCTGGATCATTCTTGTACCCCTAGACTGACTCATGGCAAGGCACACATCAGGTGCGGTACACAGCATAGCATACTATAGAGCCTACGTCTGAAGCATACGGGACGACCTTCGTCCTTTTTTTCTATTCTGCCATGGTCGAGCTTTAAGTCTTAACTACATACCTTACATCTCAGGCAAGAACTCCTTCTTTGACTGATCCATCTTGAACACCTTCAAGATCATGTCAAGGTATATGCTCATTTGAAAGTACCATTAAGCGTTTTGATCTATCCTTATAGATCTTGATGCTCAATGTTCAAGTAGCTTAATCCAGGTTTTCTATTGAAAAACACTTTTCAAATAACCCTATACGCTTTCAATAAATTCCACATCATTTCTGATCAACAATATGTCAACAACATATACTTATCAGAAATTCTATAGTGCTCCCACTCACTTCTTTGGAAATAGAAGTTTCTCATAAACTTTGTATAAGCCCAAAATCTTTGATCATCTCATCAAAGCGTACATTCCAACTCCGAGATGCTTACTCCAGTCCTTAGAAGGATCGCTAGAGCCAGCATACCTTTTAGCATCCTTAGGATCGACAAAACTTTTCTGATTGTATCACATACAACCTTTCCTTACGAAAACTGGTAAGGAAACTCGTCTTGACATCCATCTGCCAGATTTCATAAATGCAGCTAATGCTAACATGATTCCGACGGACTTAAGCATCGCTACGGATGAGAAAATCTCATCGTAGTCAACTCCTTGAACTTGTGAAAAACTCTTCGCCACAAGTCGAGCTTCATAGACGGTGACATTACCATCCACGTCCGTCTTCTTCTTAAAGATACATTTATCTCAATGGCTTGCCCATCATCGGGCAAGTCCACCAAAGTCCATGCTTTGTTCTGATACATGGATCCTATCTCGGATTTCATGGCTTCTAACCATTTGTCGGAATTTGGGCCCACCATTGCTTCTCCATAGCTCGTAGGTTCATTGTTGTCTAGCAACATGACCTTCAAGACAGGATTACTGTACCACTCTAAAGTAGTATGCATCCTTGTCACCCTACGAGGTACGGTAGTGACTTGATCCGAAACTTCATGATCACTATCATAAGCTTCGACTTCAATTGGTGTAGGCGCCACTGGAACAACTTCCTGTGCCCTGCTACACACTAGTTGAAGTGACGGTTCAATAACCTCATCAAGTCTCCACCATGCTCCCACTCAACTTTTTGAGACAAACTTTTCTCGAGAAAGGACCCGATTCAAGAAACAATCCCTATTGCTTTCGGATCTGAATTAGGAGGTATACCCAACTATTTTGGGTGTCCTATGAAGATGCATTTTATCCGCTTTGGGTTCGAGCTTATCAACCTGAAACTTTTTCACATAAGCGTCGCAGCCCCAAACTTTTAAGAAATGACAACTTAGGTTTCTCCAAACCATAGTTCAAATGGTGTCGTCTCAACGGAATTACGTGGTGCCATATTTAAAGTGAATGTGGTTGTCTCTAATGCCTAACCCATAAACGATAGTGGTAATTCGATAAGAGACATCTTGGTACGCACCATGTCCAATAGGGTGCAACTATGATGTTCGGACACACCATCACACTATGGTGTTCCAGGCGGTATTAATTGTGAAACAATTTCCACAATGTCTTAATTGTGTGCCAAACTCGTAACTCAGATACTCATCTCTATGATCATATCATAGACATTTTATCCTCTTGTCACGACGATCTTCAACTTCACTCTGAAATTACTTGAACCATTCAATAATTCAGACTTGTGTTTCATCAAGTAAATATACTCAACATCTACTCGAATCATCTGTGAAGTAAGAACATAACGATATTCACTGCATGCCTCAGCACTCATTGGACTGCACACATCAAAAATGTGTTACTTCCAACAAGTTTCTATCTCGTTCCATCTTACCGAAATCGAGGCTTTTTAGTCATCTTGCCCATGTGGTAAGATTTGCATGTCTCAAGTGATTCAAAAATCAAGTGAGTCTGAACGGTCCATTTGCATGGAGTTTCTTCATGCATATACACCAATAGACATGGTTCGCATGTCTCAAACTTTTCAAAAACGAGTGAGTCCAAAGATCCATCAACATGGAGCTTCTTCATGCGTTTTATACCAATATGACCTACATGGCAGTGCCACAAGTAAGTGGTACTATCATTAGTATCTTATACCTTTTGGCATGAAAATGTGTATCATTATGATCGAGATTCAATAAACCATTCCTTTAGGTGCAAGACCATTGAAGGTATTATTCAAATAAATAGAGTAACCATTATTCTTCTTAAATGAATAACCGTATTGCGATAGACATAATCCAATCATCTCTATGCTCAACGCAAACACCAAATGACAATTATTCAGGTTTAATACTAATCTTGATGGTAGAGGGAGCGTGCGATGTTTGATCATATCAAACTTGGAAACACTTCCAACACATATCGTCAGCTCACCTTTAGCTAGTTTCCGTTTATTCTGTAGCTCTTTTATTTCGAGTTACTAACACATAGCAACCGAACCGATATCTAATACCCTGGTGCTACTAGGAGTACTAGTAAAGTGCACATTAACATAATGTATATCCAATATACTTCTATCGACTTTGCCAGCCTTCTCATCTACCAAGTATCTAGGGTAATTCCGCTCTAGTGATTGTTCCCCTTATTTCAGAAGCACTTAGTCTCGGGTTTGGGTTCAACCTTGGGTTTCTTCACTGGAGCAGCAGCTGATTTGCCGTTTCATGAAGTATCCCTTCTTGCCCTTGCCCTTCTTGAAACTAGTGGTTTCACCAACCATCAACAATTGATGCTCCTTCTTGATTTCTACTTTCGCGGTGTCAAACATTGCGAATACCTCAAGGATCATCATATCTATCCCTTATATATTATAGTTCATCACGAAGCTCTAGTAGCTTGGTGGCAATGACTTTGGAGAAACATCACCATCTCATCTGGAAGATCAACTGCCACTCGATTCAAGTGATTGTTGCACTCAGACAATCTGAGCACAAGCTCAACGATTAAGCTTTTCTCCCTTAGTTTGCAGGCTAAGAAATTGTCGGAGGTCTTATATCCCAATTTCAGCCCTTGAAAACATCTCATATGTTCCGCGACGTTTTGAAAACGTCTTTGGTGCCTCAACTCTAAACCGTTTAACTGAACTATCACGTAGTTATCAAAACGTGTATGTCCAATGTTCGCAACATCCACAAACGACGTTTGGGGTTCAGCACACTGAGCGGTGCATTAATGACATAAGCTTTCTACTGTCCGCATAATCGCTACTGTCAACTTTCAACTATATTTTCTCTAGGAACATATCTAAACAGTGGAACTAAAGCGCGAGCTTACGACATAATTTGCAAAGATCTTTTGACTATGTTCAGGATAATTAAGTTCATCTTATGAACTCCCACTCAGATAGACATCCCTCTGGTCATCTAAGTGATTACATGATCCGAGTCAACTAGGCCGTGTCCGATCATCACGTGAGACGGACTAGTCATCATCGGTGAACATCTTCATGTTGATCGTATCTACTATACGACTCATGCTCGACCTTTCGGTCTCTGTGTTCCGAGGCCATGTCTGTACATGCTAGGCTCGTCAAGTTAACCCTAAGTGTTTCGCGTGTGTAAATCTGTCTTACACCCATTGTATGTGAACGTAAGAATCCATCACACCCGATCATCACGTGGTGCTTAGAAGTGACGAACTTTAGCAACGGTGCACAGTTAGGGGAGAACACTTCTTGAAATTGTTGTAAGGGATCATCTTATTTACTACCGTCATTCTAAGTAAACAAGATGCATAAACATGATAAACATCACATGCAATCAAATAGTGACATGATATGGCCAATATCATTTTGCTCCTTTTGATCTCCATCTTCGGGGCTCCATGATCATCATCGTCACCGGCATGACACCATGATCTCCATCATCATGATCTCCGTCATCGTGTCTTCATGAAGTTGTCTCGCCAACTATTACTTCTACTACTATGGCTACCGGTTAGCAATAAAGTAAAGTAATTACATGGTGTTGTTCAATGACACGCAGGTCATACAATAAACTAAGACAACTCCTATGGCTCCTGCCGGTTGTCATACTCATCGACATGCAAGTCGTGATTCCTATTACAAGAACATGATAAATCTCATACATCACATATAATTCATCACATTCTTCTTGGCCATATCACATCACATAGCATACCCTGCAAAAACAAGTTAGACGTCCTCTAATTGTTGTTTGCATGTTTTACGTGGCTGCTATGGGTTTCTAGCAAGAACGTTTCTTACCTACGCAAAAACCACAACGTGATATGTCAATTGCTATTTACCCTTCATAAGGACCCTTTTCATCGAATCTGTTCCGACTAAAGTGGGAGAGACTGGCACCTGCTAGCCACCTTATGCACCAAGTGCATGTCAATCGGTGGAACCTGTCTCACGTAAGAGTACGTGTAAGGTCGGTCCGGGCCGCTTCATCCCACAATACCGTCGAAACAAGATTGGACTAGTAACGGTAAGCATATTGAACAAAATCAACGCCCACAACTACTTTGTGTTCTACTCGTGCAAATAATCTACGCAATAGACCTAGCTCATGATGCCACTGTTGCGGAACGTAGCAGAAATTCAAAATTTTCCTACGTGTCACCAAGATCTATCTATGGAGAAACCAGCAACGAGGGGAAGGAGAGTGCATCTACATACCCTTGTAGATCTCTAAGCGGAAGCATTCAAGAGAACGGGGTTGAAGGAGTCGTACTCGTCATGATCCAAATCACTGGAGATCCTAGTGCCGAACGGACGGCACTCCGCGTTCAACACACGTACAGCCCGGTGACGTCTCCCATGCCTTGATCCAGCAAGGAGAGAGGGAGAGGTTGAGGAAGACTCCGTCCAGCAGTAGCACGACGGCGTGGTGGTGGTGGAGGAGCGTGGCTATCCTGCAGGGCTTCGCCAAGCACCACGGGAGAGGAGAAGGGAGACAGGTAGGGCTGCACCAATAGGGAGAAGTTCTCGTGTGTTGGGCAGCCCCCAGACCTCAAGTATTTATAGGGGGAGGGGAGGGGGCTGCGCCCCCTCTAGGGTTCCCTCCCCAGGGGTGGCGGCAGCCCCCAGATCCCATCTGGGTGGCGGCCAGAGGGGGAGAGAGGGGAGGCGCGCCTGGAGTGGGCCTTAGGGCCCATCTGCCCTAGGGTTTGCCCCCTCCCACTCTCCCCTGCGCATTGGGCCCCTTGTGGGGGGCACACCAGCCCACCTGGGGCTGGTTCCCTCCGACACATGGCCCATGCAGCCCTCCAGGGTTGGTGGCCCCACTTGGTGGACCCCCGGGACCCTCCCGGTGGTCCCGGTACGTTACCGGAAAAACCTGAAACTTTTCCAGTGACCAAAACAGGACTTCCCATATCTAAATCTTTACCTCCGGACCATTCTGGAACTCCTCGTGACGTCCGGGATCTCATCCAGGACTCCGAACAACATTCGGTAACCACATACAAACTTCCTTTATAACCCTAGCGTCATTGAACCTTAAGTGTGTAGACCCTACGGGTTCGGGAGACATGTAGACATGACCGAGACGTTCTCCGGTCAATAACCAACAGCGGGATCTGGATACCCATGTTGGCTCCCACATGTTCCACGATGATCTCATCAGATGAACCACGATTTCAAGGACTCAATCGATCCCGTATACAATTCGCTTTGTCTAACGGTATTGTACTTGCCCGATATTCGATCGTCGGTATACCGATACCTTGTGCAATCTCGTTACCGGCAAGTCTCTTTACTCGTTCCGTAACACATCATCCCGTGATCAACCCCTTGGTCACATTGTGCACATTATGATGATGTCCTACCGAGTGGCCCCAGAGATACCTCTCCGTTTACACGGAGTGACAAATCCCAGTTTCGATTCGTGCCAACCCAACAGACACTTTCGGAGATACCGGTAGTGCACCTTTATAGCCACCCAGTTACGTTGTGATGTTTGGTACACCCAAAGCATTCCTACGGTATCTGGGAGTTGCAAAATCTCATGTTCTAAGGAAAAGATACTTGACATTAGAAAAGCTTTAGCATACGAACTACACGATCTCTGTGCTAGGCTTAGGATTGGGTCTTGTCCATCACATCATTCTCCTAATGATGTGATCCCGTTATCAACAACATCCAATGTCCATGGTCAGGAAACCGTAACCATCTATTGATCAACGAGCTAGTCAACTAGAGGCTTACTAGGGACATGGTGTTGTCTATATATCCACACATGTATCTGAGTTTCCTATCAATACAATTATAGCATGGATAATAAACGATTATCATGAACAAGGAAATATAATAATAACCAATTTATTATTGCCTCTAGGGCATATTTCCAACACCCCCCCTATAAGGCGCACCCTCCTATCTCGTGGGCCCCCTGGACCTCCACCGACCTCAACTCCAGCTCCATATATTCACGTTCGGGGAGAAAAAAATCAGGGAGAAAGTTTCATCGCGTTTTACGACATGGAGCCGCCGCCAAGCCCTAATCTCTCTCGGGAGGGCTGATCTGGAGTCCGTTCGGGGCTCCAGAGAGGGGGATTCGTCGCCGTCGTCATCATCAACCATCCTCCATCACCAATTTCATGATGCTCACTGCCGTGCGTGAGTAATTCCATCGTAGGCTTGCTGGACGGTGATGGGTTGGATGAGATTTACCATGTAATCAAGTTAGTTTTGTTAGGGTTTGATCCCTAGTATCCACTATGTTCTGAGATTGATGTTGCTATGACTTTGCTATACTTAATGCTTGTCACTAGGGCCCGAGTGCCATGATTTGAGATCTGAACCTATTATGTTTTCATGAATATATGTGTGTTCTTGATCCTATCTTGCAAGTCTATAGCCACCTATTATGTGTTATGATCCGACAACCCCGAAGTGATAATAATCGGGATACTTCTTGGTGATGACCGTAGTTTGAGGAGTTCATGTATTCACTATGTGCTAATGCTTTGTTCCGGTTCTCTATTAAAAGGAGGCCTTAATATCCCTTAGTTTCCGCTAGGACCCTGCTGCCATGGGAGGGTAGGACAAAAGATGTCATGCATGTTCTTTTCCATAAGCACGTATGACTATTAACGGAATACATGCCTACATTACATTGATGAACTGGAGCTAGTTCTATATCACCCTATGTTATAGCTATTACATGAGGAATCGCATCCAGCATAATTATCCATCACTGATCCATTGCCTACGAGCTTTTCACATATTGTTCTTCGCTTATTTACTTTTCCGTTGCTACTGTTACAACTACTACAAAAACCCAAAAACTATTATCTTTACTTTTGCCACCGTTACCTTTATTATCATACCACTTTTGCTACCAAATACTTTGCTGCAGATACTAAGTTATCCAGGTGTGGTTGAATTGACAACTCAACTGCTAATACTCAAGAATATTCTTTGGCTCCCCTTGTGTCGAATCAATAAATTTGGGTTGAATACTTTACCCTCGAAAGTTGTGGCGATCCCCTACACTTGTGGGTTATCAAGACTAATTTCTGGCGCCGTTGTCGGGGAGCATAGCTGTATTCTCTCAGTCACTTGGGATTTATATCTATTGATCACTATGAAGAACTTGAAAGACGACCGAACTACGATTTTTCCCTCAACTACGAGGGGAGGTAAGGAACTGCCATCTGGCTCTGCACTAGATTCTCCTTCCGTTATTAGTAAGCTTGCGACACATAAACCTTCTACTGCTATGAATTCTGATATGTCGCATGTTATTGATAATGCCACTTCTGCTATGCATGATGAAACTACTTCTGTGTGTGATACTACTTTGCCATTAGGTGAATTTCTTGATGAACAACTTGCTAGAGTTAGGGGGAATAAAATTGTTGAAGATGCTATTATTGATGATAGTGATGATGAAGGTTCCCCCAATGATTATGAATTGCCTGTTGTTCCTGAGGGTTATGTTATGAATGAAGAAGCTACTATAGCTATCTTTGGTTGCAATGATAGATATGATCATAAAAAATTATTAGCTAAATGGAAGCAGCAGTCTCTTAATGCTAGAATGAAACCTGACCCTGCTTTTGCTACTTCACCTATTTGTGTTACTAATAAGGATTATGAATTCTCTGTTGATCCTGAGATTATTACTTTAGTTGAATCTGATCCTTTTTATGGCCTTGAATCCGAAACTGTTGTAGCACATCTTACCAAGTTGAATGATATAGCTACCCTGTTTACTCAAGATGAGAAGTCTCGCTATTTTTATATCCTTAAGATATTTCCGTTCTCATTAAAGGGTGATGCTAAGACTTGGTATAATTCTCTTGCTCCTGGTTGTGTGCGTAGTCCCCAGGATATGATTTATTACTTCTCTGCTAAATATTTCCCTGCTCATAAGAAACAAGCTGCCTTGCGGGAAATTTATAATTTTGTGCAAATCAAAGAAGAGAGTCTCCCACAAGCTTGGGGGAGGCTTCTCCGGTTACTTAATGCTTTGCCCGTTCATCCTCTCAAGAAAAATGAAATACTTGATATCTTTTATAATGGACTAACTGATGCTTCCAAGGACTACTTGGATAGTTGTGCTGGTTGTGTTTTCAGGGAAAGAACAGTCGAAGAAGCTGAAATATTATTGAATAATATGTTGACTAATGAAAATAATTGGACTCTTCCTGAGCCAATTCCTGAAGCAATTCCTGAACCAACTGAGCCAACTCCTGAGCCTATTCCTAAACCCACTCCGAAGAAGAGAGGTGTTTTATTTGTCAGTCCTGAAGATATGCAAGAGGCAAAGAAATCAATGAAAGAAAAAGGTATTAAAGCTGAAGATGTTAAGAATTTACCTCCTATTGAAGAAATACATGGTCTTAATATACTGCCAGTTGAAGAACCATATTTTCTTGATAACCCGACACAGGTAGTAAAGGTAAATTCTCTCTATAGATATGATAAAGTTGAAATCCCCTCTACTAAATTTCATAGCCCATGCTTAGATGAATTTGATGACTTTCTAGCTAGACAAGAAAGTTTTAATGCTTATGTTGGTAGAGAGTTAAAGAATTATGCTTTCGAGATAGGACGCGTAAGCGATAACATGGCTAGAGTTAAAGATGAACTCAAACTCATTAGCAAATATACTTCTATGGTTGCTACTCAAGCTGAGCAAGTACTTAAAGCTCAAAATGATTTGCTTGATGAGTTAAACAATAAAAATGACTTTGCTGTTAGAGTGGCTACTAGAACTGGTAGAATGACTCAGGAACCTTTGTATCCTGAAGGCCACCCTAAGAGAATCGAGCAGGATTCTTAGAGAAACAATTTAGAGGCACCTAGTTCTTCTAAAAAGAAGAAGAAGAAAAACGATAGAACCTTGCATGCTTCTAGTGAACCTGTCGTAGACACACCTGAGAATCCCAATGATATTTCTATTTCTGATGCTGAAACACAATCAGGTGATGAACATGAACCTAGTGATTATGTTAATGATAATGTTCATGTTGATGCTCAACCTAGCAAAAACAATGATGTAGAGATTGAACCTGTTGTTGATCTTGATAACCCACAATCAAAGAATCAACATTATGATAAGAGATATTTTGTTGCTAAGAAGCACAGTAGAGAAAGAGAACCATGGGTTCAGAAACCCATGCCCTTTCCTCCTAAACCATGCAAGAAAAAGGATGATGAGGATTTTGAGCGCTTTGCTGAAATGATTAGACCTATTTTCTTACGTATGTGCTTAACTGATATGCTCAAAGTAAATCCTTATGCTAAGTATATGAAGGATATCATCACAAATAAAAGAAAGATACCAGAAGCTGAAATTTCCACCATGCTTGCTAATTACACTTTTAAGGGTGGAATACCAAAGAAACTTGGAGATCCGGGGTTACCAACTATACCATGCTCCATTAAAAGAAATTATGTTAGAACTGCTTTATGTGATTTTGGAGCCGGTGTTAGTGTTATGCCTCTCTCTTTATATCGTAGACTTGAATTGAATAAGGCGACACCTACTGAAATATCTTTGCAAATGGCTGATAAATCAACTGCTATACCTATCGGTATTTGTGAGGATGTGCCTGTTGTGGTTGCAAATGTCCCTATCTTAACGGACTTTGTTATTCTTGATATTCCCGAGGACGATAGTATGTCTATTATTCTTGGTAGACCTTTTCTTAATACTGCAGGGGCTGTTATTGATTGCAACAAAGGCAATGTCACTTTTCATGTTAATGGTAATGAGCATATGGTACATTTTCCGAGGAAACAATCTCAAGTTCGTAGCATCAAATCTATTGGAAAAGTTCCAACTATTATTATTGGAGGTTTTGAATTTCCTCTCCCTACTGTCAAGAAAAAGTATGATATTCTTATTGTTGGGGATTTTCATATCCCCGTTGAGGTAACTTAGTGTTATTCGAAATTTCTCCGGTTTCGTGTTATTCGGAATGAGTTTGTTGACAAGACTGTATCAACCTTGTTAGTTGATTCATTTTGATGATCATGAGATGGATGAAACTAGAAGGCACAACCTTCTATCCCTACTTTTTACTTTCTGTTGTTTAGAATAAATAAAGCAAAAATAGTATTTTCTATCTGTTTTCTGAATTATCCGTGCATTAAAAAAATATCCTGAAAATAAAAGTGCTCCAAATGCCCTGCAAATTTAGTACGATTTTTATGGAATATTTGAGGATTTTAGGCACTGAAAACACTGCAGGAGGGGCAAGTACTAGGCTACGAGAGTGGAGGGCGTGCCCCCCTCACCAGGGCGTGCCCCCCTATCTCGTGGGCCCCTGGTGGCCCCCCTCCACTTATGCCAGCACCCACACACTTCATCTTCTACCCAAAAAAATCCCCATCCAGCTCAAGCACGAGTTCTAGCTCGTTTTGCTGCGATTTTCGATCTCCTTGCTCAAAGCTCCATTTACAAAACTGCTTTGGGAGATTGTTGCTTGCAGAAAATTTTCTTGTCACGCCGGAAGCGGTGAACAATCATCGAGCCCAAGATTTCACTCCAGAACTTGAACCTGAGCCGGAACCTGGACCGGACCCTTATCGTGCATCATCTATTCAGTGGGATCCGGAGATGACTAGCCAATGGTACCCTGATTACACTTCCTAGTACACCAGGGAGAGTAGCGGTGGTCCTTGGTACTAGACCAACTTAGGCCAAAAGCCTAAGCTTGGGGGAGTATGTATTTCTCACCGACTTTACATTCATGATCACACACTAGTCGTCGGTGCTCATACTCTTCATTGTATTATCCATGCAAGTTTAATTTTTTTTCTAGTTTTCTTCTTGTGTGTTTGAAAAACTTTAAGAAAAACCAAAAAATTAGTTAGTTTAATTTCCATGCTTGTAGTAGAAATTAAAATGAAAACCCAAAAAGATTTCTTGTTCTTCTTCTTGCTTGTTGGGAGCTTTCCCGTGTAAATAGTTTTATTTTCTTTTCTTTCCTTTGGGGGTCGAAAAGACCATATTGAAAATTTTTAGTGGCTCTTATATGCATGATTGTTTATTTAATTTAGAGCCCATATTACTTGTCTTCTCTTTTGAGTTGAATGCTTGTAGATTCCAACTTAGTCCAATGCACGTGCACTCTTATTATTATACACATTGTTCGGTCGTGCAAGCGAAAGGCAATAATGACGATATATGATGGACTTATTGGGATGAGAAAAGCTTGTATGAACTCGACCTCTCTTGTTTTTTGTAAATATAATGAGTTCATCATTTCTCAGTCAGCTTATTATGAGGTAAACATATTTGCAATGACATTTAGAGATTATAGTTGCGTGTGCCATGCTTGATTAGCTACGAGTTATAATGGTCTACCTTGCATGCCAACATGCTATTAGAATGATTATTATGTGGTATGATGGGATGGTATCCTCCTTTGAATGTATTGAGTGACTCGACTTGGCACATGTTCACGCATGTAGTTAAATCAAATCTACATAGCCTTCATGATATTTATGTTCATGGTGGATTATATCCTACTCATTCTTGTATTCGGTGTGAATTAATTTTAATGCATGATTATGACTGTAGCCGCTCTCTCAGTTGGTCGCTTCCCAGTCTTTTGCTAGCCTTCACCTGTACTAAGCGGTAATACTGCTTGTGCATCCAAACTCCATAAACCCCAAAGTTGTTCCATATGAGTCCACTATACCTTCCTATATGCGGTATTTACCTGCCGTTCCAAGTTAATTTCTATGTGCCAAACTCCAAACCTTCAAATGAAATTCTGTTTTGTATGCTCGAGCAGCTCATGTTACAACTAGGGCTGCCTATATCTTCCATGCTAGGTGGGTTATTCTCAAGAGGAGTGGACTCCGCTCCTCATTCACGAGAAAGGGCCGGTAACCGGGATGCCCAGTCCCATGATCCAAAAAGATCAAAGCATATCAAAATAATTAAATAAAACTCCCCCAGGGCTGTTGTTAGTTGGAGGCACTCGTTGTTCGAGCAAGCCATGGATTGATGCTTGTTGGTGGTTGGGGGAATATAAACTTTTACCATTATGTTTGGGAGCTTCCTATAATGCATGTAGTATGGAAGATACAGCCATCTCATAGTTGTTGCATTGACAGCGAAAGTATGCCGCTCAAAATGTTATTCAATCTCTATTTTAAAATCGAGCTCTGGCACCTCTACGAATCCCTGCTTCCCTCTGAGAAGGGCCCATCTATTTACTTTTATGTTGAGTCATCACCCTTCTTATTAAAAAGCACCCGCTGAAGAGCACACTGTCATTTTCATTCATTACTATTGGTTTATATTGGGTATGACTTGACTGGATCTCTTTTACCATGAATTACAATGTTTAGTCAGTCCTTGATCTTTATAGGTGCTCTGCATTTATGTTTTGCGGTCTCAGAAAGGGCTAGCGAGATACCATTTTGTTATATCATGTTATGATTGTTTTGAGAAAGTGTTGTCATCCGAGTTTTATTATTATGGCTCGCTAGCTGATTATGCTATTGATATGAGTAATTGTGAGACCTAAGTGTTATTGTGAGTATGGTTAGTTCACAATATTTGCTGAAACTTGAATGCTGGCTTTTCATGTTACAACAACAAGAGCAAACAGAGTTTGTAAAAGTTTTTCTTTATCACTTTCAGTTTATCAACTGAATTGCTTGAGGACAAGCAAAGGTTTAAGCTTGGGGGAGTTGATACGTCTCCAACGTATCTACTTTTCCAAACACTTTTGCCCTTGTTTTGGACTCTATCTTGCATGATTTGAATGAAACTAACCCGGACTAATGCTGTTTTAAGCAGAACTACCATGATGTTGTTTTATGTGTAGAAAAGAAAAGTTCTCGGAATGTCCTAAAAATCCACGGAGGCACTTTTTTGAATTAATAAGAATTATTGGGCGAAAGAAGTACACCAGGGGGCCCACAGCCTGTCCACGAGACAGGGGGGCGCCCTCCCTATAGGGCGCGTCCCCTATCTCGTGGGCCCCCTGGACCCCCACCGACCTCAACTCCAACTCCATATATTCACATTCGGGGAGAAAAAATTAGGGAGAAAGTTTCATCACGTTTTACAACACGGAGCCGCCGCCAAGCCCTAATCTCTCTCGGGAGGGCTGATCTGGAGTCCGTTCGGGGCTCCGGAGAGGGGGATTCGTCGCCGTCGTCATCATTAACCATCCTCCATCACCAATTTCATGATGCTCACCGCCGTGCATGAGTAATTCCATCGTAGGCTTGCTGGACGGTGATGGGTTGGATGAGTTTACCATGTAATCAAGTTAGTTTTGTTAGGGTTTGATCCCTAGTATCCATTATGTTCTGATATTGATGTTGCTATGACTTTGCTATGCTCAATGCTTGTCACTAGGGCCCGAGTGCCATGAGTTGAGATCTGAACCTATTATGTTTTCATGAATATATGTGTGTTCTTGATCCTATCTTGCAAGTCTATAGTCACCTATTTATGTGTTATGATCCGACAACCCCGAAGTGACAATAATCAGGATACTTCTTGGTGATGACCATAGTTTGAGGAGTTCATGTATTCACTATGTGCTAATGCTTTGTTCCGGATCTCTATTAAAAGGAGGACTTAATATCCCTTAGTTTCCGCTAGGACCCCGCTGCCACGGGAGGGTAGGACAAGAGATGTCATGCAAGTTCTTTTCCATAAGCACGTATGACTATTTACGGAATACATGCCTACATTACATTGATGAACTGAGCTAGTTATATATCACCCTATGTTATAGCTATTACATGAGGAATCGCATCCAGCATAATTATCCATCACTAATCCATTGCCTATGAGCTTTTCACATATTGTTCTTCACTTATTTACTTTTCCGTTGCTACTGTTACAACTACTACAAAAACCCAAAAACTATTATCTTTACTTTTGCCACCGTTACCTTTAGTATCATACCACTATTGCTACTAAATACTTTGCTACAGATACTAAGTTATCCAGGTGTGGTTGAATTGACAACTCAACTACTAATACTCAAGAATATTCTTTGGCTCCCCTTGTGTCGAATCAATAAATTTGGGTTGAATACTTTACCCTCGAAAGTTGTTGCGATCCCCTACACTTGTGGGTTAACACTCACGTGCCAGGAGCAATGCGGCCTGCGCGTCCGTGGGGCCGCGATGAGCGTGAGATGACGAACCAAATGGGGTCAGCGACGGAGTGGCGGTGCGGCCTTCCCGCCGCACCGAGGGGGTGCAGCGAAGATGCTTGCTACTCGTTCCCCATCGGGCCGGTTGCGGCATTGGCGGCAGGCGACGGAGAATGACGAGGAGGCCCGCCGACGGGAGCCGTCTAGGCGACGAGGGCGGCGAGAGCAGCCCGGCACTCGGCAGGAGCTCGGCGGGCGCCTGCCATGGATGCGATGAAGCGATGGGACGCAGATCAACGGAGGAAAGATTTCGGTGCACCCCTACCTGGCACGCCAAATGTCGGATATAGGGTTCCGGCAAAACCCTTAAGGTTCGAACTCTGGGGTGTGCACGAAGATCTTCTCCCTACCGAAACACGCCCACAACCTCGCCTCGATTCCAAGCTTACACGATGAACAACACAAGAGACACAAGGTTTATACTAGTTTGGGAAACGGTTGTGGTGTAATACCTTAATCCAGTGTGTGGTGTGGTGGATTGCCTCTTGGGCTGATGATAAACAGTACAGAGGAAGAACAGCCTCGCGAGGAGAGGTGTTCTTGTGGTGGTGAGCTTGGAATGGAGTTGCTCCGTCTCTGTTGGCTCTAAATCGGATCCAGATGCCTTCTACTATGGTGGTGTTGGCGTTCTGGGAACGGGGGTCCCCAGACTTGCCTGCCTGCGCCCTGCGGCGTGGCTCAAGCAGTGGCCCAGTACGGCCCGTCTTCATCAACCCAAACTCAAGACCCTCGCAAGGGGCCAGGCCTCGCGGGGCGGATGATGCAAGGCTTCCTCAGGGGCGGCCTCACCAGGCAGGCTCTTAAGGAGGCGGAGAGATCAAGGCATGGGTACCTCGTGAGGTGCTCATGACGCAAGCCATGATGATCGAGACTAGGCGGGCGCCAGGTGGGCGCTAGCCTGTGCAGTGTCCTCGTTTCCTCTTTGGTGCAAAGGGGGTGATGTAGGGCGGAACCCTAATTAGTCGATCTTTCACGTTTGGAGGGATCCCACGGGAGAAACACGAGAAACGCGCGGAAATCACAAAGGGGAACACGAGGGAAACGAGATAAAATCACTCAACCGAACAAGAATCGATCACACGAGTGCTAGATCATCACACACATAAGGTAACACATGATCCACAATCAACAAAGGGAAAGGATACAACGGAACCGTTCTTCTCTGAGAGGAGGCCTTGATGTTCTTCCCTAGAAGGGGTCTTGAATCCGCTTGGGATCTTCTCCGGAGAGGTCCTGATCTCCGAGGAGAAGTATCAAGTGGATGAGCAAAGGCTCTCACACAAAATGAGCTAATCCAATGCTAAGTCTCAAAAGAGGAAGGGGATGGAGTATATATAGTCTACGGGGGCGAAAGAGTACATGGGCTTCGGCCCCTCACTGTGCACACGCAGGGGAAGCCGGATGTCCGGGCGTCGGGCCGGATGTCCGGGGCTTCGCGGGGCGGGGGATGTCCGGGCCAAAACGCTGGATGTCCGGGCTGGGCGGTTTTGCTTCTGGGCAGAGGCGCCGGATTTCCGGGCTGGAGGCCGGATGTCCGGGGCTTCGTGGGAGGCCGGATGTCCGGGGCCTGGGGCCCGGATGTCCGGGCTGGCTGTGCAACCTTCGGTGCTCTCTGGATCGAGGCGCCGGATTTCCGGGCTGGAGGCCGGATGTCCGGGGGAGGCCGGATGTCCGGGGCCTGGGAGGTGAACTTGTTCCTCCCGGCTGGTTCTCTTCATCCGTGGAGTGTGCAGCTTGTCCCTCTTCACATGCATCCTCGGGAGGTCCTTCTTGACACCTAATCATGCATAATGTATCTGACTTAGGTAGTAGCCATGTCTCCAGAGCGTCATATGAAATATCATTTAGGAGAGAAGTCACCTCGGTTTTGAGAGCTCTTGCACGTGCTGGAGTCATGGGTCCTTGTGGGGTTGGATGTGTTGAAGTAGAGTCCATGGGGATGATGGTGGGATGCTCCGCATCATATCCCCTCCCTTCGAAAGGATCCGTCCTCGGATCAAGATCTTCATCACCATGGAAAGGCGAGAGGTCTTTGACGTTGAAGGTGTCGCTCACGTTGTACTTGTCGCTTGGTAGGTCGAGCTTGTAGGCGTTGTTGTTGTAGCGTGATAACACCTTGAAGGGTCCATCGGCTCGAGGTAGAAGTTTGGATTTGCGTTCGTTGGGGAAGCATTCCTTGTGAAGATGTAGCCACACGAGATCGCCTATGTTGAAGATCATGGGTTGCTTGTTGATGTTGAGCTTGGTCGCTAGTCGTTGTACTTGGCACTCGATGGTGTGTCTTGTATCTTCATGCATCTTCTTGATGTAGCTTGCACGGGCACTTGCGTCGATGTTGGTGCGCTCTTGGAGAGGAAGAGGTAGAATGTCCAATGGGGACAATGGGTTGAAGCCATAGACGACCTCGAAGGGAGACTTGCCGGTTGTCGAATGTCTTGCGCGGTTGTAGGCGTACTCGGCGATGGGTAGACACGCCTCCCATTCCTTGATGTTCTTGATCAACACGCGAAGGAGAGTGGATAGCGTCCGGTTTGTCACCTCCGTTTGGCCATCGGTTTGAGGATGGTATGCGGATGAGAACAAGAGCTTGATTCCGAGCTTGGCGCATAGGGTCTTCCAAAAGTAACTCAAGAACTTGACGTCACAGTCGGAGACGATTGTCTTTGGTACTCCATGGAGGCGCAAGATTTCCCTACAAAAGAGATTTGCAACATGTGAAGCATCGTCTATCTTGTTGCAATGAATGAAATGTGCCATCTTAGAAAATCGGTCCACAACGACAAACACGGAATCCTTTCCATTTTGAGTTCTAGGCAACCCAAGTATAAAATCCATACTAATGTCTTCCCATGGTTGATAGGGAATAGGAAGAGGCATGTAAATACCATGAGATTGAGCTTTAGACTTAGCTTTGCGACATGTAGAGCATCGGGTGGTGAAGCGTGAGACGTCGCGGAACATCTTGGGCCAAAAGTAGTTCTTGGAGAGCGTTGCGAAAGTCTTGTCGCGTCCAAAGTGTCCCATGAGTCCACCTCCATGAGCCTCTTGCAAAAGTAGCAAACGAAGAGAAGACTCGGGAATGCATAGTTTGTTAGCTCTCATAAGATAACCATCCTTGATGTAATATTGTTCCCAAGATGTATGCGTCAAACATTTAGCATAATGAGGTGCAAAAGATGGATCATTGGCATACAAGTCTTTTATGTGTTCAAAGCCAATGACATTCAACTCAAGTTTAGTCACAAGCGTGCATATGCGAGAAAGTGCATCGGCAACTACATTTTCCTTACCCTTAATGTACTTGATCACATATGGAAAAGATTCAATAAATTCACTCCATTTAGCATGACGCTTGTTTAACTTAGTTTGGCCTTTTAAGTACTTAAGCGTTTCGTGATCGGTACGGATGACAAACTAATGAGGTCGAAGATAATGTTCCCAAACATGTAGTACACGCACTAGAGCATACAATTCTTTGTCATATGTGGGATAGTTAAGTTGAGCACCGGAGAGTTTCTCACTAAAATATGCAATAGCTCGTTTTCCTTGCAATAAAACTCCGCCAATTCCGGTACCACTTGCATCACAATGAACCTCAAAAGTTTTGTCAAAGTTGGGCAAAGCAAGAATCGGAGCATGTGTAAGCAAAGACTTGAGCTCTTCAAAAGTGGTGGATTGCAAAGATCCCCAAACAAAAGGCGTATTCTTCTTGCTCAAAGCATGCAAAGGAGCGGCGATTGTGCTAAAATCTTTCACAAAGCGGCGATAAAATCCTGCAAGACCAAGGAAACTTCGCACTTGTTGCAAATTGGTGGGTTGGGGCCAAGTTTTAATTGCTTCAATTTTAGTTTCATCAACATGGACACCCTCGGAAGAGACAACGAAACCCAAGAAAACCACTTTGTCAACACCAAATGTGCACTTTTTCAAGTTGGCATAAAGACTTTCCTTTCGAAGCGTTTGCAAAACAAGTCTAACATGATCAAGATGCTCTTTCATGGTTTTGCTAAACACAAGAATATCATCGAAGTAAACCACAACAAAGATACCAATGTAAGGTCGAAGTACATGATGCATGAGATGCACAAAAGTTCCGGGAGCTTCGGACAAACCCATAGGCATGACCAACCACTCATATAAGCCAAATTTAGTTTTGAAAGCAGTTTTCCATTCATCACCCTCATGAATGCGGATTTGATAATAGCCACTTTTAAGATCTATTTTTGAGAAAAAGTTGGCTCCACTAAGTTCATCAAGCATGTCATCTAAGTGAGGAATGGGATGCCTATAGTGAACGGTGATAGCATTTATAGGTCTACAATCGGAACACAAGCGGAAACTTCCATCGGGCTTAGGCACAAGTATAACGGGAACGGCACAAGGGCTTAAGCTTTCACGTACTTGACCGTTGTCGATTAGTTGTTGTACTTGCCGTTGAATCTCCTTGGTTTCTTTGGGATTGGCATGGTAGGGAGCTTTGTTTGGAAGTGGCGCTCCGGGGATGAGGTCAATTCGATGCTCAATGCCTCGTAGAGGAGGTAGACCCGGAGGTAGCTCATCGGGAAAAACATCTTGAAATTCCTGCAAAAGAGATTGAAACACCAAAGGTAGCTCGTGAATGGTGTTAGTTTTTGGTTCGCCATCCTTGCACACAAGGACAAAGTGCATCACACTCGATGGGTTCTCACACACTTCTATCATCTCACTTTTGGTGGCAAATAGTATGAGGTTTTTCTCTCTAGGCGAAGAGGCGCTCAAGTTTGGCTTGTGGCTCTCACTCACTTTTTGGTGGCTCACTTTCTCACTCGTCTCTCTATGGTGGGTGGCTTGCTTGTCGGCTATCACTTGACTAGGAGACATAGGTCGTAGCACATATTCCTTCCCTTTCATCTTGAAGCTATAGTGATTGGTTCGCCCATTGTGGATGACACCACGGTCGAATTGCCATGGTCGACCAAGAAGGAGGTGGCAAACGGTCATTGGGACCACATCACATTCCAAAGTGTCTTCATATGCACCGATTTTGAAAGAGACTTGGACCGTATGCTCAACTCGTATAGTGCCGGAGTCACTTAGCCATTGAACCGTGTAGGGGTGTGGGTGCTTCTTCTTGACCAATTGGAGCTTGGAGCATAATTCTTCACTTGCCAAGTTGTGACAACTACCTCCATCGATGATGACCTTGACGGATCGTCCATTGATGCCGGCCTTTGTGTGGAAGATGTGGCATCGTTGGTCTTCTTCTTGTTGATGTTGAAGTGTCAAAACTTTGGAGACAACGAGAGCGGGGCTCGAATCCTCATCACAAAAGACTTGATCATCTTCATCTTCGTTCACGCGTCGGTGCATGGCCACTTGCTCAAGAGCTTCCATCTCCTCATCACTCATGGAGTCATATGTGCCGTCGTCGTTGAGGATCATGGTGCGCTTGTTTGTGCATTGATAGGACTTGTGGCCTCGGCCGCCGCAAGTGAAACACTTGAAGGAGCTTGTCTTGATGGTCTCATCGGTTGGAGTAGATGATGAAGCACGCGGCTTGAAGTTGCTTGTAGTAGGAGGAAGACGACTTGAACTTGCCGAAGTTTTCTTGTAACTTGACTTGTCGTCGTTGCTTGGAGAAGGCAATGTTGATGTTGGAGGAGTTGTTGAAGCTTGGGTGTTGG
The DNA here is from genome assembly GCF_002162155.2 of Triticum dicoccoides. Classification (NCBI taxonomy): domain Eukaryota; kingdom Viridiplantae; phylum Streptophyta; class Magnoliopsida; order Poales; family Poaceae; genus Triticum; species Triticum dicoccoides. The sequence goes on along the minus strand of NC_041389.1, from coordinate 216,082,341 downwards.
AGAAGCCATAGGTCTTGGATGAGTACTTGGCGTACTTGAAGTCATCTAGCACTTGACGTTCCGCCTTTGTAGCTTGATGCACGAGCTCAATGAGGTTGGAGTAGGGTTGGAAGTCGGCGATCTTCTTGATGGGATGATTAAGTCCATTCAAGAATTGTGCCATTGTTTGCTCATCATCTTCCGTGACATTGGCTCGAATCATGGCAATCTCCATTTCCTTGTAGTATTCTTCAACACTCTTTGTTCCTTGCTTGAGGAGTTGTAGTTTTTTGAAGAGATCACGGTTGTAGTATGTTGGAACAAAACGTGCTCGCATGACATCCTTCATTTGAGCCCAAGTGGTGATTGGAGGTTCACCTCTTGCTTGTCGTCACTCAGTTACTTGTTCCCACCATATGAGCACATAGTTTTGGAACTCTAGTGATGCCATTGCGATTTTCTTCTCTTCCTCAAAGTTGTGCAAACGAAAGATTTTGTCGACCTTCAATGCCCATGAGAGGTATTCTTCGGGGTCATTGCTTCCATTGAACTTGGGCATTGTGAATTTGAGCTTGCCATAGCGTTGCTCTTCATTTTGTTGTTGGCGATGGTGTTGATGATGCCCTTGACGTGTAGGGTAATCATCCTCATGTTGCTCTTGGCGTGGATGAAGTCCATGATCAACTTGCTCTTGTTGACCTTGAGGTTGAAGTTGAGCTTGAGGAGCTTGTGGAGGAGCTAGTGGAGGAGCGAGTCATTGTACTCGCGGATGGTAGTTCCTCTCTTGGATTTCTTCTCGAAGAGCTTCCTCTTGATTGCGCCATTCGCGATTACGGTTGGCGATAGCTCGACTTGATGCTTGAAGGGCACGTTCCGCTTCAAGAGCTTGTGCTTCTCGTTGTTGTTGTTGAAGACGTTGAGTCTCGGCATCTTGTTGCTCTTGGTGTAGACGCGCTCGTTCTTGTTCTTGTTGATGGCGTAGTTGTTGTCGTTCTTGGGCTTGAGCAAAAGTGACTTGATTTGCTTGAGGACGAGGGACTTGCTCATCGACTTGCTCTTGTGAATGCTTGTCATGTAGTGGGTTGCGAGATGCATGACGGTCTTGACGCGCGGCTCGTCGAAGAGTGTTCGATGACGGTGTACTTGTGTCGGAGAAGGAGTCGTCGGAGTGGCGACTTGAGTGGCTCCGTCTTGAGTATGAGGATGTAGAAGGACGCCGGTTCACCAACAAAGCTCGGATTTCGTCCATTCTTGCGTCATTTTCTTGCTTGTGCGCGTCGAGCTTGTTGTCAAAGTAGTCTCTTGTACGTTGCTCCGAGAGTCGCAAGTAGGTGGCGAGGTTGTCGATGCGGTCGCTCATAGCTTGTTGCTCTTGATGCAACGCTCATTGTGCACCAAAGAGGTGGCTCTTGGTGACGTATGATGACATGTCGTTGTCTTGCTCGATGAAGAGTGGGTTTGTAGATGTACTTGGCCTATCCATCATTTCAAGCAAAATGTGAGTGGTAGAAGGAAAAGAACGAATACCAATGTACCTTTGACCGATGTTGAAAGTGAATCAAGTTCACCCAAATGCGAACAATGAAATAGCACTTTTGGTACCAATTCTTGTCGGTTCTCACACCTACACAAGTAAAAGCTTTATAGTGGGGCTTGGTTAGGATGGTGGCACAAAATTTGATGTAATTGAAAGCGAGATTCAATAATGTTGGAAAAGATTCACAAATTTGCAAATGCAACAAGTAGACCAAGCAAGTATGGGTACACGGAAACACACACGCAAATAGATAAGTGGGATTGTGCAATCCAAAAGTGATCCAAAATGTGGAGACCACGAAAATGCTCTTGTTGCACAATACTAGAGAGACGCTAGCACGATTGCACAATAGGCGGATACGCAAACTTGTGCACAACCTACTATGCAAAAATGCAACTATCTCTATCCCAAGTATGCTATATGTATGGTATTTTGGTGCAATGATCCAAGATGATCCAATATGACAATCTTAATGTATTATGATGCTATGGTTCTTGCTCATAAGCTCTTTGCTTATCTTTCCTCTTTGCTTAAAAGCTTGGGTGGCTCTTTCACTTTTGAGCTCTTTTCTCATGCAATACTTCACGAACCAAGATAGCAATTGTGTATGCTATGACAACTTTGTGACACACCAATGGATCCCAAGATATGCACCACTATGGTATGGTATGTATGCTATGGAGTATGATCACTGAATGCGCACAAGTCATGTTGCCGGCAATACTCAATGGCTAGTCTCGATGGGTAAGCTATGCAAAATGAGGCAATGTGGGTTATCAATGCAATTGCAAGTTAGGACAAAGATGTCGTCGAAGTTACCGTCCTTGGCAATGTTGAGTAGTCGATGGAGTTGAGCGGTGGTGATGATGACGTTGAACCGTACCTATATAGCCGAAACACAATAGGACACGGGAACCACAACTCAAATTTCAAAGACCAAAACGTATCAAAATCGACATAGGAGGTAGCGGTGAGCGGTGGTGGTGGTTGTGGAAAGTTTCGTGGGTATGCGGAAGAAGTCGTGGGCACGGTGGAAAATTTGGCGAGGGTATGGTGGAATGGGAGTGGGGGTGGAGTTGCTATCTCCCAGGGGCCGGATGTCCGGGCCAGGAGCCGGATGTCCGGGGTACTCGGGCCGGATGTCCGGGCTCTGGCTCGGGGACGAACACGAAGAACTCCGCGGTGGAAATTTGCAACTCCGGACGAATTGGTGGAAGGAAAAGGGTGGGGAGGGTGGGGAAAGCTAGATCCACACGCAGCAACACAAATCCATGGACTAAATCCAACAAAATTTCATCACACCAACAAATCACAAAAAAAATTTGGGGCTATTTTTGGTGGGGATTTTCGGATTTAGGACTAAAACGACAAAATCAAGCTAGAAAACACGGGGTAGGGGCTCCAAAAACGTGATCAACGTGGCTCATGATACCAAGATGATGTAGGGCGGAACCCTAATTAGTCGATCTTTCACGTTTGGAGGGATCCCACGGGAGAAACACGAGAAACGCGCAGAAATCACAAAGGGGAACACGAGGGAAACGAGAGAAAATCACTCAATCGAACAAGAATCGATCACACGAGTGCTAGATCATCACACACATAAGGTAACACATGATCCACAATCAACAAAGGGAAAGGATACAATGGAACCGTTCTTCTCTGAGAGGAGGCCTTGATGTTCTTCCCTAGAAGGGGTCTTGAATCCGCTTGGGATCTTCTCCGGAGAGGTCCTGATCTCCGAGGAGAAGTATCAAGTGGATGAGCAAAGGCTCTCACACAAAATGAGCTAATCCAATGCTAAGTCTCAAAAGAGGAAGGGGATGGAGTATATATAGTCTACGAGGGTGAAAGAGTACATGGGCTTCGGCCCCTCACTGTGCATACGTAGGGGAAGCCGGATGTCCGGGCGTCGGGCCGGATGTCCGGGGCTTCGCGAGGCGCCGGATGTCCGGGCCAAAACACCGGATGTCCGGGCTGGGCGGTTTTGCTTCTGGACAGAGGCACCTGATTTCCGGGCTGGAGGTCGGATGTCCGGGGCTTCGTGGGAGGCCGGATGTCCGGGGCCTGGGGCCCGGATGTCCGGGCTGGCTATGCACCCTTCTGTGCTCTCTGGATCGAGGCGCCAGATTTCCGTGCTGGAGGCCGGATGTCTAGGGGAGGCCGGATGTCCGGGGCCTGGGAGGTGGACTTGTTCCTCCCGGCTGGTTCTCTTCATCCGTGGAGTGTGCAGCTTGTCCCTCTTCACATGCATCCTCGGGAGGTCCTTCTTGACACCTAATCATGCATAGTGTATCTGACTTAGGTAGTAGCCATGTCTCGAGAGCGTCATATGAAATATCATTTAGGAGATAAGTCACCTCGGTTTCGAGAGCTCTTGCACGTGCTCGAGTCATGGGTACTTGTGGGGTTGGATGTGTTGATGTAGAGTCCATAGGGATGATGGTGGGATGCTCCGCATCAGGGGGCAAGTGCAAAAGGTTACCATATCGGTGCAACGAGACCAAGACCCGCAGAGCGGCAGGACGGAGGTCACCGTGGAGCCCAAGACGGCGTCATCGCCAGTGCCTTTGGCAGTCGAAGACCAACTTTAGTCAGGATAGCTTGTACTAGCTGTTCCCCTTCAAAATGGCCAATGTTGGCTCCCTTCCCGCTCAATATTTTGGAAGAGGACCAGGGCCCCTATAAATAGAGATAGCCACCACAGTAGAAGGCATCGAGATCTCACCTAGAGCCAAGGGAGGCAGAACCATTCCTCTCGAAGCACACCACCACAAGAACACCCCTCGTGAGGCTGTTCTTCCTCTGTACTTTTCATCATCAGCCCTAGAGGCAATCCACCACCACACACACTAGAGTAGGGTATTACACCTCAACAGTGTCCCTAACTAGTATAAACCTCGTGTCCCTCATGTTGTTCATCGTCTAGCTTAGATTCACGGCGAAGCATTGGGACGTGGATTGGTAGGAAGTAGATCTTCGCACGCACTCCAGAGTTTGAACCTTAAGGGTTTTGTCGGAACCCGATATCCAACATTTGGCGCGCCAGGTAGGGGTGCGCCGGAATCTTTCTTCCGCTGTTCCGTGTTCCATCATTCATCGCATCCATGGCGGACGCTCGCCGAGCTCGCGCCGAGCATCGGGCTGCTCTCGCCGCCCACATCGCCCAGACGGCTCCCGTCGGTGGGCCTCCCCGTTGTTCTCCGTCGCCTGCCGCCAACGCTGCCACCGGCCTGGCAGGAAACAAGCAGCAAGCGTCATCGCTGCATCCCTCGGTACAGCGGGAAGGCCGCACCACCACTCGTCGCTAACCCCAGGTGGTTCGTCGCTCACGCTCGTTGCGCTCCCACGGATGCGCAGGCCACGTTGCTCCTGGCACGTGAGCTCCTGCACTACCACCCCGTCGACGACCTCTATGAGGAGTGGCTCGCTCTCATCACCGAGCTCGTCAGCGCCGCATGGGGCTCTCCTGCGCCATCCCTCTCGTTGCCTCGACCTCCGTCCTGCATGGGCGATGCAGCTCAGGAGGTGCCTCCGCAACCTCCTTCCCAAGAAGGTGCCCTGGAACCAAGGCGCGCGGCCCCTGGACAAGACTCACCGCGTCCAGCGCCCGCGCGACAGGAAAGGAGCTGCCAAGAGATCTCTCGGCCTCAAGAAGGCGCTCGCGTGCTCCCCGCTCCAGCACGTCAAGACCGCATCCCTGTGCCAGCACGTCAAGACCCTGCGCTGCCCCTGGCGGCGGCGCGCGGGAACCACCAAGAGGAAGCCCTGCATCTGCAAAGGGCTCTGGTGGTCACTGTTGGCTGCCGCGCCTTCACCACCGAGCTATGCAGTGTCTCCTGGCCGGGCAAGTTTAAGCTAGATCTGCCTCCTCGCTACGATGGCACTGCCGACCCTGCGGAGTTCCTGCAGCTCTACGAGCTGGGCATCCAGGCGGCCAACAGAGACGAAAAGGTCATTGCGAACTGGTTTCACATGGCGCTCAAGGATGGTGCCCGCACCTGGCTCCTGAACCTACCTCCCGGCTCAATCTCCTCTTGGGACGAGATGCGCACCCGCTTCATCGCTAACTTCCAGGGCACTCACGACCGTCCTCCAGTCGTGGGTGACTTGCGCCGCATCAAGCAGCAACCTAGAGAGACCTTGCAGAAGTACATCCAGCGCTTCAACAGCGCTCGCCTCAATATTCCCAAGGTGACTGAAGAGGCCATCATCTTCGCGTTCTCTGACGGAGTTCGTGACATCAAGATGAAGGAGGAGCTGGCTATCCACGAGGATCTATGCACATCTCTGGATCTGTTCAACCTGGCGACCAAGTGTGCAAGGGCTAAGGAGGGGCACCTCTCCCTTCTCGAGCTTCCAGCTGCTGACTCAGAAGATAAGAAAGCCAAGGCCAAGGACGCGAAGCGCAAAGGAGCAGTTGTGCTCGCAGCAGAACCAGACACGAAGCGCGGCAGGGACCAGCCAGAGTCGTCCAAGGGTAGCTGATTATGCACCTACCACAACCTCTACACCCACAACACCAACGAATGCCAGGAGCTCAGAGCCGTTCTAGAAGGACGCATCGGTCGACGCCCCAAGTGCAATGACCGGGGCTACAGCCAAGGAGGAGGAAGAGGTGGAGGACGATGGGACAACCAAGGCCCTCGCCAAGAGTGGCTTGATCGACCTGGCGAGGATCGCTGGCAGGACTAGCCTCGTGAGGTGGCTTGGAGGGATCAGCCTCGCGAGGATAGCCCGCAGGGCAATGCAGGCCTTCCTCCTATGCGACCACCGCGAAGAAGGACTGACGACCACCACCAGGACGAGGGGGCTGGGGGCTTCCAGGAGCCACGTGCTATCACTTGCATTTTGGGCTGTGCCCAAGCCCCAGCGTCTCAGCGCATCTTCAAGCAGTTTGCTCGCGAGGTGAATGCAGTCCTCCCCAAGCTCGAGGCCACGCGCCCTCTCAGGTGGTCCACGTGCGCCATCACGTTCAGCTCAGCGGATCAGCTCAAGTGTGCGGCTACTTCTGGTGTCCTCCCGATGCTTTGTTCCCCAGTCATCAGCAATGTGCAAGTTACCAGGACCCTCATCGATGGCGGCGCAGGACTTAACATTCTGTCCGTCGAGACGTTCAACAATCTTCAAGTGTCATATGATCAACTTCAGCCAACCAAGCCTTTCTCAGGAGTCACTGACGGCTCCACCACTCCGATTGGGTAGGTTCACCTCCCTGTCACCTTCGGGCAGCGCAAGAACTATCGTACCGAGCTCATCGACTTCGATGTTGCCCACATTCGCCTTCCATACAATGCCATCCTCGGGTATCCTGCCCTGGACAAGTTCATGGCAGTGATTCACCATGGTTACAATGTCCTCAAGATGCCGGGAAGCGGCGGAATCATCACAGTCACCTGCGAAGAGAAGGATGCGGTGTGCTCTCTCGAGTGTGCCTTCCAAGCTTATAAGTGCATCTAGTGCCCCTTAGTGATTTTGGTGTATTGAAGACTTATAGGTTAAGGGACTAATGCGTTTGTGAGTGTACATAGGTCTATAAGTCTATGAGGAGTTTGATATTTACAGAGAAAGTCGACCCCTAAAAACGAAGTTCTTCGACTGAAGACTTTGATATTCTGAAGACTTTCTGAAGACTTTGAAAGTGCAGAAATTGGTGTGACCTTGAATACTTGGTATTCATTTGAGGAACATGAAGCGTGAAGACTTTTGTTTTCGTAGTTTCATTTTCTCTTTCTTGAGTCATAGGAAACACCGCACTGTTAAAGGGGGTCGAGGAAATACTAAGGAAAAATTTCCATGTGATGCTCAACTCAAAATCCTACGCCTACCAATCCCTTCGAGTGAAGCCTTTGGAAATCTCATATAGTTCAGTCACTTTCTTCAGTGACAGAGATGAAGTTCTTCTGGTCGCTGATGAATTTGTTCTGACTGAGGAGTTAGGAATTCGCCAGTGCGAATTTCCTACATAGTGAGGAACATGATAGCCCTGAGGAATTTGAGAGTCAAATTTCCGACCGTTGTTGTGCTGCGCGCCAGCTGTCCCAAAATATCTTATCCACCTAACGGTCATATCATTGAAGGGCATTTATGTCTTATCATGTCGGGCTGCTCCCTAGGCTATAAATAGCCGCCCCCTACAACCACTAGCTGGTTGGCTGCTCCGAGAGAACTTGACACTTGTCATTTGAGAGCAACCCATCCTCCGAGGACTTTGAGCGAAAATCATCAAGTGAGGAAAACCCAAAACCAAACCCCTACAAACCCAAAGTGATGTAGCATCACTGAAGAAATTGATCCTGCGTGGATCCGACGCTTGTTACCTTTGAAGACTGTGCTTCTTCCAGACGGTTAGGCGTCATGGTCTAGAGCATCCAAGAGGAATTGTGGATCGCCGAGTGACCAAGTCTGTGAAGGTTTGGAAGTCGCTTGAAGACTTACCACGAGTGATTGGATGAGGTCTGTGTGACCTTAGTTCAAGGAGAATACGGTGAGGACTGGGTGTCTTGAGCTGCGTGCTCAGCGACTGGGTGTCCAGGACTGTGTGTCCTCGAGTTTAAATACTCAGCTGCTCCAACCAGACGTACAATTGAGACAGCAGTTGGAACTGGTCTACCAAATCATTGTCTTCACCAACCTAACTGGTTCTATTTCCTCAACCCTTTCATTTCCTCATTACTGTGTTGAGTGTTTGTTCATATCTGTGCTTGAAGACTTTGACTGAAGACTTTCTCAATTTCCTCAGTTCAATTTCTTCAGTCTGTTTGTCTTGATCTTGTGTTATCCTGTGATTACGCTTTCTGTACTCTGTGCTAGTCTTCATTTCATCATGATGACCATGCTTGTATTCTGTTATGCTTACTTCTGAGTACTTATTCCGCTGCAAGTAGTTCTTCGCTAAGGAATTTCCTCACAAGCAAATTCCTCAGTGAAGAATTCATAAAAATCGCCTATTCACCCCCCCTCTAGTCGATATAACGCACTTTCAATTGGTATCAGAGCAAGGTACTCCCTTGTTCTGTGTGATTTTGGTTTAACCGCCTGGAGTTTTAGTTATGTCGACCGCAGGTATGATCAAGGTCTCGGCTGGGTGTCCTAGCTTTGATGGGACGGACTACCCCTACTGGAAGAACAAGATGCGAATGCATCTTGAGGCAATGGACAACGATCTCTGGTATGTTGTGGAAAATGGTGTTCCCTCTGTCTCACCCTCACTGAACGCTACCGATGTGAAGAGATTCAAGCAACTCGGTTCTCAAGCGAAGAATATCATATGTGGTCATCCGAGTAAAGGACAATATGGAAGAGTGAGTGCTTTTGAAACTGCTAAGCTTATCTGGGATAGGCTGTCCAAAGTGAATGAAGGAGTCTCAACTCAGCGTGACTCTCGAGTTGATGTTCTTCGGAATCTCTTCAACCGCTTCAAAAGACTCGACAATGAAAATGTCCAACAAACCTTTGATCGCCTCACTGACATCTCAAATGAGCTTCAAGCCCTCGGTGCCACTGACATCACTGATCATGAGGTGGTGAAGAAACTGTTGAGATCGCTTGATTCCTCATTTGATACTCTGGGACTGATGATACAAGAACGTGCTGACTACAAGTCTCTTGATCCTGCCGATATCCTCGAAAGGCTAAATACTCACGAGTTCCAGCTTGCTGAAAAGAGAGATCTCTATGGTTCAAGCTATGGCAAACCACGTGCCCTGAAGGCCAAGGCTGTGTCTGACTCTGAATGTGAGGATTCTGGTAGTAGCCTTGGTGATCCTGAAGAATTGAGCCAGGAGCTAGCACTGCTCGTGAAGAAATTCCAGAAGTTCTCAAGACGTGGTCGCTTTGGAAAATCCTCAAGAAGCAGTGATTCCTCATCCAGTGACTATAAGAGAAGGCTGTGCCACAAATGCAAGAAACCTGGTCACTATATTCAAGATTGTCCTCAGTGGGAAAAGGAAATGAAGAAGAAGAAATACAAGGATTACAGTTCTGATGATGTGAAGAAGAAGAAGAAATCGTCAAAATCTTCGTCATCAAAATCCTCGAAGTCTTCATCTCACAAGAAGAGCAGCTCCAAGAAGGCTCGGGCATTCATTGGCAAGGAAATGGACTCTGAAGCTGAATCTGAGGAAAATGAGGAAGAGGAGGCATCTGAAGAATCCGAATCTGGTGTGGCGAGTCTGGCCTTCGCTACTACTTTTGTTAGCAAGTTCATCTTCAACACTGAAGAAACTGACCCCACGGACAAGCCTGATGAAGATAATGATGACTACGCTCCCACCTATTGCTTCATGGCGAAAGGTGCAAAGGTACTCAAATACACCTCCTCTGAATCTAGTGAAAATGAATCTGATGAGGATCTCAAGCCCAGCTACTCTAAACTTGCTAAGATTGCTGTAAAAGAACAAAGGGCTTTTGAAAAGGTTCAAAACATGCTAGACAAAAGTGATGATATGTTGGGTGAAGAAATGGATCGCACTAAAGCCCTGACTGAAAATCTTCAGAGACTTCAGTCTAGGTTTGATAACATCCAAAGTCATCATAACACTCTCTTATCTGATCATGAGAAACTTTCTTATGAATTTCTTCAAAGAAAGCAAGATCTTGAGAAGCTAAGAGTGAGTTATGAAGATCTTTAGAAGGAGCGCAATTCATTACTAGCTCAACAAATCAACACTTCTCAGGAAGAATTTGTTCCTCCATGCTTAAAGTGCATTGAACGTGAATCTGCTAATTCTTCACCTAAATGTTCAAATGCTTCAACTGTTACAAATTCTTCACCTGCCTCTGCTATCACTAATTCCTCATCTGAGGACATTGCTAGTATCACTGACGATGCAGGGCTGAAGGAATTGTACATGACAGGCATGTACAAAAGCCTCAAAGGGCATCAGACTCTTCGTGATGTGCTTAAAAAGCAGATCCTCAACAGAAACCCTAGGAAAGAGGGTATTGCCTTTGAGAGGAAACTCAATGCTGATGGAACATATTGGAAGCCTGAGCAGTACCCCAAAACCTCATGGGTTGCTGCAAAGGGACCTCCAGTTGATCCATCTAACTTATCTGGCTTTACATGTGAATCTCCTCATTCTTCTGATGAGTCATTTGACTCCAACTATAAAATGTTCAAAAATCAGAATGGTGAAGTATTTGCTAGATATGTTGGCACTAACTGCAGGAATGGTTCTCCTATGAAGAAAATCTGGGTTCCCAAGAAGAGCCTCGAAAGTCTTCAGGTGAATGTCCTCATGACACCACCTGTGAAGAACAGAAACCCCAGATCAAATTCTTCATATGGACCAAATTCTTCATATGGATCCAAGTCCTCATACGGACCAAATTCCTCACGTGGATCAAATTCCTCAAAAGGATCAAAGTCCTCATATGATTACCATCGTGCTAACAACTCTGTTTCGCAGGGTAGAGCTAAGGGCTATGAATATGTGCATTATTCTTCAAACCATTATGTTCATAAGTCCTCGAAGAATTTCTCTGCTTATTCATATGCTTACCCTAACCCCTCTTATGTGAAACGAAATGGTTTGGCCTCTATGCCACCATTCTCATATGGTGCTCGCAGAGTGATGAACTCTTTGCCACCCCTTCAGATGTGGGTGGTGAAGAAAAAGAACTAATCTCTTCTGCAGGGTCAGGTCTCCAGACGTGCTTTAACGTCTGAAAAATTTACTGGGGACCTGACAAAATTGCCTGAAAGGACGCAGGCGAATCATGATGAAATGAACCTTCATTTCACACGTCCTCATACTGCTATATCTGTTTACTGATTGATGAAATTCATCTGATGAACTTGATATCATATTATTCACTAATGAAGCATATGAGATTGTAAGCTACACTAATTCATCTGCAGGATGATCAACCCAAAGCTACAGAGTGGGTCCTCGATAGTGGATGTACTAATCACATGACTGGTGACAAGAATCTATTGATGGATGCTCCCTTATCACCGTCACATCTGAAGCATATCATCTTTGCTGACAAAGGCAAAAGTCAGGTATTGGGTCTTGGTAAGGTTGCAATCTCTAAGGATAAACACATGGACAAAGTCATGCTTGTTGAGTCCTTAGGATACAATCTCATGTCAGTCTCAATGCTTTGTGATCTTGATATGGTTGTTGTCTTTGGCAAGTATCGCTGTGTTGTGATTATGGAAGCTGACAATTCCAAAGTCTTCGAAGGCTTTAGGAGAGGAGATCTGTATATTGTTGATTTCTCTACAGGACCACAACCAGCCGTGTGTCTACTTGCAAAAGCTTCAGAAGGCTGGCTATGGCATCGACGACTTGGTCACGCAAGCATGAGGAATTTGCACACGCTTGCGAAGAAGAAGCATGTCATTGGCATTGAGAATGTCAAATTCCTCAAGGATCACTTATGCGGAGCCTGTGAAGCTGGAAAAATGACCAAGGCCAAGCATCCAACGAAGACTATCATGACCACTACTCGTCCATTCGAATTGCTTCACATGGACCTCTTCGGACCTAATCATTACTCAGCAGTCACTAATGATGCATCTCTATATGGTTTTGTCATTGTTGATGATTACTCTCGATATACATGGGTACACATTGTTACTTACAAACATGAAGTGCAGGAAGTCTTCAAACGATTTTCCTCGAGGGCTTCAACAAACTTTGGTGTGAAGATCAAGCACATCAGAAGTGACAATGGAACTGAGTTCAAGAATTCCGGTCTTGATGACTATCTTGATGAACTTGGTATTACTCATGAGTTATCTGCTCCCTATACTCCTCAGCAAAATGGCGTCGTGGAGCGCAAGAACAGAACTCTTGTTGAGATGGCTCGCACTATGCTTGATGAATACAAAACGCCTCAGCGTTTTTGGATTGATGCAATTGATACTGCGTGCCACATCATCAACAGAGTATATCTTCACAAATTCTTCAAGAAGACGGCCTATGAACTCCTCACTGACAAGAAACCCAATGTGAGTTATTTCAAAGTCTTCGGTGCTAAATGTTGGATTAGAGATCCTCACCTTAATTCTAAATTTGCACCGAAAGCACATGAAGGTTTTATGCTTGGTTACGGAAAGGACTCGCACACCTACAGAGTCTTCAACATTGTTCTTCACAAGATTGTTGACACTGTACATGTGCGGTTCGATGAAACTAATGGCTCGCAAAGAGAGTACCTACCTTCTATGTTAGATGAACCAACACCTGAGGATTCTATCAAGTTCAAGGAAACTGAGGATGTCATTCCCACTGAAGAATCTGCTGAAGAATTCATTCCAGTTCATGAAGAACGTCGAGCTGATTCACCTGAAGAAAATGCTGAGGAAAATGGTGCTGAAGAAAATGCTAATCAAATTCCTCAGCGACAACCAGCTCATCCTCGCGTTGCAAAAGAAGTGCAAGTGCAGAAGATCATCGATGACATTAGAGCCCCAGGTCCTCTCACACGCTCAAAAACTTCACATTTATCTAACTTTTGTGGGCACTGTGCTTTTGTCTCTATCACAGAGCCCAGCAAGGTAGATGAAGCATTTTTGGAGCCGGAGTGGATTCAGGCTATGCAAGAAGAATTACATCAGTTCGAGCTCAACAATGTCTGGGAACTGGTCAAACGTCCAGATCCTTGCAAGCATAATATCATTGGCACAAAGTGGATCTACCGCAACAAGCAAGATGAAAATGGCCTTGTGGTGAGGAATAAGGCACGACTAGTAGCTCAAGGCTACACACAGGTTGAAGGAATTGATTTCGATGAAAATTTTGCACCTGTTGCTAGACTTGAGGCTATTCGCATATTACTTGCTTATGCTAACCATCATGATATCATCTTATATCAAATGGATGTGAAAAGTGCATTCCTCAATGGTAAGCTTGAGGAATAAGTATATGTTGCTCAACCCCCAGGTTTTGAAGATCCAAAGAATCCTGACAAAGTCTTCAGACTTAATAAGGCCCTCTATGGCCTCAAGCAAGCCCCTCGGGCGTGGTATGATACATTGAAGGAATTCTTCGTGAAGAATGGCTTCACACCCGGTTCACTCGACCCTACTCTCTTTACTAAATCTTATGATAGTGAACTGTTTGTGTGCCAAATATATGTTGATGATATTATCTTTGGCTGTACTGACCAATGTTATAGTGATGAATTTGCCTATATGATGAGTGAAGAATATCAAATGTCTATGATGGGAGAGTTGAAATTCTTCTTAGGTCTTCAAATTCGTCAACAGCGCAATGGCATATTCATATCTCAGGAGAAATACCTCAAAGATGTACTGAGGAAATTCGGCATGCAAGATGCAAAGGCGTCAAAATTCCTATGCCCACAAATGGCCATCTATGCACTGATGAAAATGGTATTGACTTCGATCACAAGGTATACCGCTCCATGATTGGTTCTTTATTGTACTTATGTGCATCTAGGCCAGATATAATGCTTAGTGTTTGCATGTGTGCCCGATTTCAAGCTGCACCGAAGGAATCACACCATAAGGCTGTGAAGCATATTCTTCGATATCTAGCTCACACACCAACACTAGGATTATGGTACCCCAAGGGCTCTGCTTTTGATCTCATTGGATATTCTGACTCTGACTATGCTGGTGATCGTGTGCACCGCAAGTCAACATCTAGCACTTGTCATTTCCTCGGACGATCTTTGGTCTGTTGGTCCTCAAAGAAACAGAACTGCGTATCACTGTCTACCGCGGAAGCTGAATACATTGCTGCTAGCTCTTGCTGTGCTCAACTGCTTTGGATGAAGCAAACCCTCAAGGACTATGGCATCAACGTGAAGAATGTGCCTCTCCTCTGCGATAATGAGAGTGCCATCAAGATTGCTCACAACCCAGTTCAGCACTCGAAGACAAAGCACATTCAGATTTGTCATCATTTTCTTCGTGATCATGTGTGAAGGGCGACATCTCCATCGAGCACGTGAAGACTGAAGAACAGCTAGCTGATATCTTCACTAAGCCCTTGGATGAGAAGAGATTTAGCAAGTTGCGGTGTGAGCTAAATATCTTAGAATCTTCGAATGTTCTTTGAAAAGGACACACACCCTGACACTTATGCAAAATTGATGACTTAGAAGTGCAACACATGAAGAAACGTTTTTCTTCAATCAATGAAGAACAACACTCTAAGTGTGAAGAAATTAATGAAGAATTTGATTCTCAGAACCCTACGACAATTGTACGCGGTGTCTGAAATCATCATTCTTATACGGTGGGTCACGCCACCACAAAAAGTTGAAAATCTTCAATTTGAGTTTTTTCTCAGTTCTGAAATTCTTCAGTTTTTTTCAAATTCTTCAACTTTGCAAAATCTTCACTGTTTCCGTCGCTTCTTCATTGGCTATATATATATATATATATATATATATATATATATATATATATATATATATATATAAGTTTATGTCCTCTACAGCATTCACTTATAGCTATTTCTTCAAGCTGCTTTTTCTGCTAAGTGAATGTGATCGGACCCTTCCCCCTGTATGCTATACTCAACCCAATCTATTCACAAATTCTTCATGTGCGTTCTATTTGAAACTCGTTCAATATCTTCATTGTGTCCTTGTCAGCTGAAGAAATTGCGAACGAGACTTTAAAACAAATCTTATCCAGATTTTCGGTTTTGCCGCTCAAACCGTTCCGCATCCCATGATGCATTATTCTATTCACCCATGATCTTACACGATCTCGACTACACAGTATGTGGGTGACACATGTCGCGAGAAGGAGAAAGGGCAGGGGCACGTTCGTCCCAAAATCTTTGGGCGAACAGTTTTTCACCGTGTCTATAAATACCCCTCTCCCCTTCCTCACTTCATTTACTCCGCTCGATCACTTCTCTCTTGCTCGAGCTCCTCAAACCCTAGCGCCGCCGCTACTCCATCATCGCCGGTGAGGAAGAGCTTCACTGCCTCGACCTCGTCGCCATCGTACTCGCGCCGGTTGCAGAAATCTTCACTCCACCGCCGCCGTAGCTGTCTTCCTCTGCCAAGTTAGGGCGTGGGAGATCTAACCTGACGAACTTCACATCTGTTCTTGTCAGTTCGTCGTGTTCTTCACTTCGGGTAATTAAAAGTTACTTTTATTACTCACTTTGATTCTCAAACTTTCCTGAAAATCTTCAAAGGTGTTTATTCTTCAAATCTTCACACATATGAACACCTCACACACCATATGATCTTGAAGTGTTTCTCTAAGCAATCATTTTCTTCAAGATTCCCTAATTGTGTGGATCTTCGATCTATACAACTCTAGAACCTAAGACATGAACGCTTAGTGAAATTCCTCAAGGTTCATCTGGTCAAATTCCTCAAAACTTGTTCTTTTCGAAAAACCTTCTGAGAATGCATATGACCTCTCCAAATTCCTCGCACCTATACTCTGTTCATAGGTACTCATGTCTGCTGCTGAATCACTAGGTTCTCATCAACTTAACTCATTTGCAGCGTTCCTTGAAGAAAAATTGCATACTTATTCAGAGTGTTCAATTGTTCAAATTCCTCATCTGAAGAATATGGCTGAAGGTAAGAGACCGCAGAAAGGAGGAAAGAAGCCTGAGGTCATGACTGCTTTCGAGATCCCTGATGACATTTATAAGGACTATTGCACACCTGATGAAGCCAAATTCGGCAAAGAAAACAAAAATCAGCGCAAGGTGCGCATTCAGAGGATTGAAAGAAGATGGGCAAGGGAATGGAGGGAATACAGATATGTGACTCCAAAGTACATGAAGAAATTCGCCCTGAATCCTCCATGCCCAAGAGCTCCATTGGCACCTGGCCAAGTAGCTGACCCCACCAGCATCAAGCGTGGTGAGGACATTCCTGAAGAATGGGCTAAGCGCCAAGCTAAATTGGCAAGACAAGCCAAGGAGGCAGTGAAGAAATTCAATGAGGATTCTGCCACTGGTGCTGCAACTGAGGCCTCGGTCAGGCCGAGGAAATCTATGCCATAGAAGCCTGCTCGTAAGCCAAGTGCTTCACCAACAGCGCCCTCACGGCCAAGTTCCTCAACAATGCCCTCACGGCAAATTCCTCACACTTCCACTGCTCCACCAAAGTCCTCGGCAGCTCCTTCAAAGTCCTCAGCTCATGTGCATCTGGCTACATGTCAAAGGACTGCTGCTTTCTCGATTGCCTCTGGTGTCTCAGCAAGTTCCTCAGCTGCACCAATTTCCTCATCAGGCCCCACACCGTTGAGGACTAAAGCAACAGCTGGACGCGGTCCTCGGCCAAGTCCAAAGAAGAAACATGTCGCATTCCATGTGCCTTCTGATGATGAAGCTTCTGATGATGAACTTGCAGAAATCATCAGAGACAGACAGGTGAAGGCCGGTAGAGCCAAAGGCACATCTGTGCCACTGCTTCTGGATCCGAGAAAAATCCTCGATTACATTGATCTCTGGCACAAGGATCCAAACACCCCAATGCTTGATTTTCATCTGACTCCTGGTCAAAGTCACATCCTAACCCATTTCATCACTCAAGAGAAATGGAAGTTTGAAAAGGCAAGAGAGATCAAGAAAGCGCAATACAGGAAGGAGAAGCTCCTGAAGAAAAATGTTGTCAGAATGACACCTGAGGAACTTCTCAAGGCTCAGTCTGAAATTCAAGCCCTCAGCAAAGACTTTGATGCTTACTATGCTGATTGGCAAGGAGCTAAAGTGAGATTCGTCAACCTGACAAAGAAAATCACAAATGATGCAGCCCCAACGCAACAAGAAAATCTTCAGGCTACAGACTCTGCTCAGCCGGCTGAAGAACATGCCAGCACCGCTGATGATTTTCAGCCTGCTAAAGAAAATGCTAGTTCCAGGGCTGATGACTCCATTCCAGCCGCTGAAGAAATAGCCAGGGCATCGACTAGTGGTGCGCCTGAAGAAACTGAAGAGATCAGGGCAACTGCATCAGTTGCGCCTGAAGAAAATGAACCAGATTCCTTAGCTCCTACCATGCCTACACCAACTCCAATTCTTCCATCGGCCTATGATGTGAAGAAGACCAAGGCTGCAGAGCGAGCTGCAGTGAAGAAAAGGAAGGCATCAGCTGCGTTAAATTCTTCGGCTACGAAGAAAATGAAGCCAATGACCAGCTCACTCGAAAATCCGATTGATGTTGTTCCAATTTCATCCATGCCATCAAAGGACCTTGTTCCTTTTGGAGAAGACTATGTGATCCCAAGCGGATCTGATGAAGAAAATCATTCTGCTGCTTTGTCAGAGCAGATTGATGAAGAAATTGAAGTGGACGAAATCCCTTCAACACCAGTCATTTCCTCACCTATGCCTCAGTTCACAGCTGAAGAGGCTGGTGTTGAGGAAATTGAAGATGAAGATGTGGATATAGGATGCACCACACCTGTGATGATTGATGACTTTTGGGAAAGTCAGCATCCCAATACTCCTCTCTTCACACCTATCCAACAGATTCCTCTGTTCCCTGCAACAATAGTTCAACTAGGCTCTGAAGAAACTCAACCCACTCCCTCTGTGCATGAAGAAATTCCAGCCACTAGTGCTGAAGAACCTGCTACTGCTGATCCTCAAGTTGCACAAGAAGAGGAACCAAAAATTCCTCAGCCTGAAGAACCTGAGCTCGCGATTCCTGAGGTGGTAATGCAACTCACTGACATCCCACTGCCAAAGCCGAAGAATCCGTTCTCAAGCAAACAGAAGTTCAAGGCCGAAGACTTCTTTTCCGAGCATGTATTCTTCACTGACTACAACCCCTATGACTCTGCTCGCATAAGGAAGAGGCGTTTCTGGACTGCTAGTCAAGCCAACTTCTATTCCTCAGTGTTGTTTGACAAAGACAAAATCTTCGATCATGAACATATTCCTCACGTGGACATGGAATCTCTGCCATGCTTCGAGCCAGTCCTCAGTGTTCTTCACGATGCAGGATTACTCAATTTCTGCACTGACATCTGTGATTGGAATGAAGAACTCATTCTTCAGTTTTACGCTACACTGCATATCACTGGAGACGCTGAAGATGTCAACTCATGGGTGTTGGACTGGATGACTGAAAACACTCACTACAAGGCACCGGCAACCGAATTGCTTCGTGTCCTTCCTCTCGATCCTCCCCGTGACAGTGCACGTTGCATCTACAGTGACCCTGAATTGACAAATCACTATATGCAAGTGCTCATGAAGCCTTTGAAGCCTGGGCAGGCCCCTCGAACCAAATTCGTCGTCAGGAAATTACTCTATGTGCCTCAGACTGTCTATCGCATTCTGACGAAGACAATGAGTCCTATCAAAGGCCACGACTCAAATGATGAAGAAGTCGTTGGCATCATGAAGAATATGCTTTTCAACATCATTCATGGCGTTCCTGTCAACTTCCATGATTTCTTCATGAGGACTCTGGCCAATATTGCTATGTCACCATTCGAGCTGAAGCCCTATGCTCCTTGGATTATGAGATTCATCAGGGCAAGATCTTCACTGAATTACAAAGCTGACACTCTGAACCACGGTAGCTATGATGGAGGCGGGGGTGTCCCGATCTTTCGATGAGATGATAACTATCGATTTGGTGGAGACGACTTTGACAATCCGACTACAAACATGCACGACGTTGCGCCTTAGCAATCGCTAAACCAATCTCCTGAGGTTACTGACGATGCCGGAAGCACGGTCAGCCTGACCACGAAGGTCTATTCCTGCAAGCAATCGAAGAACGAGCAAGAATATGATAAAGCAATCTGAATATTGCAAATATATATGAGGTATTGATAATGGTGGGGATCCGTAAGCGGTCCTGGTCTGGTCGTTGGACACAAACGAAGTACACGAAGTTGCAATGGCTAACTTTTAACTAAACAAATCCCAAGGAAAAGCTACTAGATGGATCTACTTATATAGGAGCAAGGGGTGGCGGCCAAGGAGGTGGGAGGACGTCCCAAGGCAGCCTAAAACTAAATTTAGGTCGTACAAGGCCAATGGGCCCAAGTGGAGGTGATGTAACACCTTTGGACTTGTAGTTTGACTCGGATTCTGCTGCAGCATCAGATTGTTTCGTCCACAACTCAACGCTCCGGACGAATTTGATGGTGATTCCAATTGGGTTGGAAAGTGCACGAAATCTAGTTTCCAACAAAAAAAGAATCACCCAATTCGGAGTCCGTATGAAAAACTTGTGTGCGTTTTGAGTCAGGTGTGTGTGTGCAGTCCGAATCTGAATCCAGAACGTGAGAGACTTGGACTCTATCTTCTCTTGGGCCAAAAGTGACGTGAGAGAACTTTTTGGACAGCAAATAAACATCTCTTTCTTCCTTATCTTCATATGTGGATTGTACAAATGTCCCATACACCTGCAATTAGACAAAACACAAAAGTGTGTGAAGTATTTTTGTTCTGGATAACATAAATAGATTATTGAATAGTTTGCACTAGAAATCACCTGACAAATATGCATATATGCAATATTTTTGGTCATATCCAAGGTAGTCATGTCCTCATCATCCTCCCCTTCTTGAAAATAAAGCCGTCCTCGGCGTTGCTTAATCTGAAATGTGGCTAACAAAAGAGACAAGGTGTACATGTTGTATATGTATATGTCATCCATTTTTACTTTCCTTGATTTTGCATATATGACACATGATAGATGAGTAACTTGCATAGTTCATAAAATCTAAAGCCAAAAAATTAGCACAAGAAGTAGAAGGCATGAAAATATTGCAACTCAGTTTGCACATATAAGTGAAGCTCTTATTCATTTCAAAAGATTGACAATGTTCATCATTAAACCATCCCAACATTGGTGAATAAACCTTACTTGCATCAAATTTACATGCTACAACATGCTTAAATAAGCAAACATGCAATAAGTCATTCAACACAGAATCATCACCAAAATTAGAGGTCATATCAAAATGATTAAACATTGGTTCTTTTGCATCAATAGTTAATTCAATGGGTGCACTCAAAATTGTTGGTATTTCAGTTGTTTGATCACATGGCAAAGTCAAATTATCAACGTAGTCCTCTAAAATAGGTGGTGTGATCAAAGTAGTGGGTAGCTCATCAGATGGTGCATTCAAATTGACAAGGCATTCATCATTCTCATGTAGAGATGGAAGATCAGTACCTTTGTCATTACCTCTTATGATCAACTCAGATGATGTAGCCACTCTCGGGGGCGATGTGTCACATGGTGGAGGTGATGTAGTCCTGACAACAACGGGTGTGGTTGTCATAGTATGCCTAGTAGTTGAAGGAACAATCATATCAACTCTTGGAATGTGCACCGTGCGCTTGTTCTCCTCGTGGCCAACACGTCGTTTTATTTCCTGTTCAGCTTTGCAAGCAAGATGAAACAAATGGTCCATAGGATAACACTCTTCATGAATTAGTATCTCTTGAATATCACGGTTTAATCCTCCCCAAAATCTATCCATAAAATCATCTTCACTTTCTTCTAAAGAGGAATGCAACAAGGTAGTTTGTAAATCATCATAATATTTTGTTACAGTTTCACTACCTTGTTTTAAGTGTTGCAACTTCTTAATCATGTCACGAGTATAATAAGCAGGGACGAAAGTATGTCGCATGGCAAGTTTCAAATCATCCCAAGTAGTAGGTATATAATCAGGGTGTAACCTACAATATTCACTCCACCAAACCAAAGCATAACCAGTGAAAGAACCAACCGTAACCTTAACCTTTTTATGTTCATTGAAATTATGGGAAGCAAATATATTTTTTATGTCGAACTCCCATTCAATATATAAAGCAGGTTTAAAACGGCCATTAAATGGTGGTATAGATACATTAACCTGATCATGTGCATTTGGATGTGATAGAGGCGGGGGTGTCCCGATCTTTCGATGAGATGATAACTATCGATTTGGTGGAGACGACTTTGACGATCCGACTACAAACGTGCACGACGTTGCGCCTTAGCAATCGCTAAACCAATCTCCTGAGGTTACTGACGATGCCGAAAGCACGGTCAGCCTGACCACGAAGGTCTATTCCTGCAAGCAATCGAAGAACGAGCAAAAATATGATAAAGCAATCTGAATATTGCAAATATATATGAGGTATTGATAATGGTGGGGATCCGGAAGTGGTCTTGGTCTGGTCGTTGGACACAAACGAAGTACACGAAGTTGCAATGGCTAACTTTTAACTAAACAAATCCCAAGGAAAAGCTACTAGATGGATCTACTTATATAGGAGCAAGGGGTGGCGGCCAAGGAGGTGGGAGGACGTCCCAAGGCAGCCTAAAACTAAATCTAGGTCGTACAAGGCCAATGGGCCCAAGTGGAGGTGATGTAACACCTTTGGACTTGTAGTTTGACTCGGATTCTGCTGCAGCATCAGATTGTTTCGTCCACAACTCAACGCTCCGGACGAATTTGAAGCTGATTCCAATTGGGTTGGAAAGTGCACGAAATCTAGTTTCCAACAAAAAAAGAATCACCCAATTCGGAGTCCGTATGAAAAACTTGTGTGCGTTTTGAGTCAGGTGTGTCTGTGCAGTCCGAATCTGAATCCAGAACGTGAGAGACTTGGACTCTATCTTCTCTTGGGCCAAAAGTGACGTGAGAGAACTTTTTGGACAGCAAATAAACATCTCTTTCTTCCTTATCTTCATATGTGGATTGTACAAATGTCCCATACACCTGCAATTAGACAAAACACAAAAGTGTGTGAAGTATTTTTGTTCTGGATAACATAAATAGATTATTGAAAAGTTTGCACTAGAAATCACCTGACAAATATGCATATATGCAATATTTTTTGTCATATCCAAGGTAGTCATGTCCTCATCATCCTCCCCTTCTTGAAAATAAAGCCGTCCTCGGCGTTGCTTAATCTGAAATGTGTCTAACAAAAGAGACAAGGTGTACATGTTGTATATGTATATGTCATCCATTTTTACTTCCCTTGATTTTTGCATATATGACACATGAATAGATGAGTAACTTGCATAGTTCATAAAATCTAAAGCCAAAAAATTAGCACAAGAAGTAGAAGGCATGAAAATATTGCAACTCAGTTTGCACATATAAGTGAAGCTCTTATTCATTTCAAAAGATTGACAATGTTCATCATTAAACCATCCCAACATTGGTGAATAAACCTTACTTGCATCAAATTTACATGCTACAACATGCTTAAATAAGCAAACATGCAATAAGTCATTCAACACAGAATCATCACCAAGATTACAGGTCATATCAAAATGATTAAACATTGGTTCTTTTGCATCAATAGTTAATTCAATGGGTGCACTCAAAATTGTTGGTATTTCAGTTGTTTGATCACATAGCAAAGTTAAATTATCAACGTAGTCCTCTAAAATAGGTGGTGTGATCAAAGTAGTGGGTAGCTCATCAGATGGTGCATTCAAATTGACAAGGCATTCATCATTCTCATGTAGAGATGGAAGATCAGTACCTTTGTCATTACCTCTTATGATCAACTCAGATGATGTAGCCACTCTCGGGGGCGATGTGTCACATGGTGGAGGTGATGTAGTCCTGACAACAACGGATGTGGTTGTCATAGTATGCCTAGTAGTTGAAGGAACAATCATATCAACTCTTGGAATGTGCACCGTGCGCTTGTTCTCCTCGTGGCCAACACGTCGTTTTATTTCCTGTTCAGCTTTGCAAGCAAGATGAAACAAATGGTCCATAGGATAACACTCTTCATGAATTAGTATATCTTGAATATCACGGTTTAATCCTCCCCAAAATCTATCCATAAAATCATCTTCACTTTCTTCTAAAGAGGAATGCAACAAGGTAGTTTGTAAATCATCATAATATTTTGTTACAGTTTCACTACCTTGTTTTAAGTGTTGCAACTTCTTAATCATGTCACGAGTATAATAAGCAGGGACGAAAGTATGTCGCATGGCAAGTTTCAAATCATCCCAAGTAGTAGGTATATAATCAGGGTGTAACCGATAATATTCACTCCACCAAACCAAAGCATAACCAGTGAAAGAACCAACCGCAACCTTAACCTTTTTATGTTCATCGAAATTATGGGAAGCAAATATGTTTTTTATGTCGAACTCCCATTCAATATATAAAGCAGGTTTAAAACGGCCATTAAATGGTGGTATAGATACATTAACCTGATCAAGTGCATTTGGATGTTTGTGCACCTCTCGTGACGGTTGTGGTATTTGCAAAGGTGGTGGCACGTCTCCCGCGATCGACAAAGCCCATGAATTGACTCTGGATCCTGTCATGATTAGTAGAACAAGAAACAGAACCCAAAAATAATGTTCCTATAACTACTAGGATGTGGTGGTAAAACGCTCACAGTAAAGCAAATATCAATGTCTTACAAGTTCTTACCATGCAGCAGGCGGTGATCGGCAACCAGCGGTGTCAAGTAACTCCGAATATTGAGTAAAGCGATTGCCAGGGGAGCGTACGTATACACGGTGTAGAAATATGTGGAGCTGGGTTGGCTATATATGGTAGCAAAAGATTAGCAATAATCAATTCAAAGATGCAATGTTGAATAAACGGTCAACGACGGTACTGTGCTGGTCCTAGGCTAGACCGGACTAGAGACGCGAGCCTAGAACACTAATCAGGTCACGGAGTAGCACAACTAGCATCAATGAAGGATACTAAGTAGCTCTTGACAGCAAGATATAAGTGAAGATCACAACAGCAGTGAAGATAATGAGGTGAAACAACAGCCAAGCAGGATATATCAACAACTTTGTCTCCAACTTTCCTCTGAAAAAGTTTGTGCCGATTTTTTTGTTTTATTTTCTTCTCTCTTTTTTTTCCTCACACTTTTTTTTTCTTTCTCTCCTTTTTTTTCTCTGACTTCTTTTTTCCTTTTTTTTCTCTCTTTTTTTTCTCTCTTTTTTTCTCCCTCTTTCCAAAATAAACTAGATAAGATGCAGATTGGATCAAGTGAAGATGTGAACGATCTCAACTATTATTATGACAATGAATGGTGGGTAGCACGTGGTGGAAATTGATGGATGGGTGGTGGACAGCGGAAGAGATAATGATGCAGCGGTGGCGTGACTAATGTGAACAGAACTCGAAACTCTGAACGAACTAGACACTAAGACCAGCAACTCGACACGACGATGCAATCGATAATTCAACTATGCAATCAATGAAAAGAAAATTGCAAAGGCTCAGACTGGCTTGGACCAAGGATGAATAGATCTAACTCTTTTTTGTGGCTTTTTCTTGTACAATAGGTAAGAAAGTAAATCTAATCTAGGAAAACTGGAAATTCTCACCGAGCAACCTGAAAACTGATACCACTTGATAGAGGCGGGGGTGTCCCGATCTTTCGATGAGATGATAACTATCGATTTGGTGGAGACGACTTTGACAATCCGACTACAAACGTGCACGACGTTGCGCCTTAGCAATCGCTAAACCAATCTCCTGAGGTTACTGACGACGCCGGAAGCACGGTCAGCCTGACCACGAAGGTCTATTCCTGCAAGCAATCGAAGAACGAGCAAGAATATGATAAAGCAATCTGAATATTGCAAATATATATGAGGTATTGATAATGGTGGGGATCCGTAAGCGGTCCTGGTCTGGTCGTTGGACACAAACGAAGTACACGAAGTTGCAATGGCTAACTTTTAACTAAACAAATCCCAAGGAAAAGCTACTAGATGGATCTACTTATATAGGAGCAAGGGGTGGCGGCCAAGGAGGTGGGAGGACGTCCCAAGGCAGCCTAAAACTAAATTTAGGTCGTACAAGGCCAATGGGCCCAAGTGGAGGTGATGTAACACCTTTGGACTTGTAGTTTGACTCGGATTCTGCTGCAGCATCAGATTGTTTCGTCCACAACTCAACGCTCCGGACGAATTTGATGGTGATTCCAATTGGGTTGGAAAGTGCACGAAATCTAGTTTCCAACAAAAAAAGAATCACCCAATTCGGAGTCCGTATGAAAAACTTGTGTGCGTTTTGAGTCAGGTGTGTGTGTGCAGTCCGAATCTGAATCCAGAACGTGAGAGACTTGGACTCTATCTTCTCTTGGGCCAAAAGTGACGTGAGAGAACTTTTTGGACAGCAAATAAACATCTCTTTCTTCCTTATCTTCATATGTGGATTGTACAAATGTCCCATACACCTGCAATTAGACAAAACACAAAAGTGTGTGAAGTATTTTTGTTCTGGATAACATAAATAGATTATTGAAAAGTTTGCACTAGAAATCACCTGACAAATATGCATATATGCAATATTTTTTGTCATATCCAAGGTAGTCATGTCCTCATCATCCTCCCCTTCTTGAAAATAAAGCCGTCCTCGGCGTTTCTTAATCTGAAATGTGGCTAACAAAAGAGACAAGGTGTACATGTTGTATATGTATATGTCATCCATTTTTACTTCCCTTGATTTTTGCATATATGACACATGAATAGATGAGTAACTTGCATAGTTCATAAAATCTAAAGCCAAAAAATTAGCACAAGAAGTAGAAGGCATGAAAATATTGCAACTCAGTTTGCACATATAAGTGAAGCTCTTATTCATTTCAAACGATTGACAATGTTCATCATTAAACCATCCCAACATTGGTGAATAAACCTTACTTGCATCAAATTTACATGCTACAACATGCTTAAATAATCAAACATGCAATAAGTCATTCAACACAGAATCATCACCAAGATTACAGGTCATATCAAAATGATTAAACATTGGTTCTTTTGCATCAATAGTTAATTCAATGGGTGCACTCAAAATTGTTGGTATTTCAGTTGTTTGATCACATGGCAAAGTTAAATTATCAACGTAGTCCTCTAAAATAGGTGGTGTGATCAAAGTAGTGGGTAGCTCATCAGATGGTGCATTCAAATTGACAAGGCATTCATCATTCTCATGTAGAGATGGAAGATCAGTACCTTTGTCATTACCTCTTATGATCAACTCAGATGATGTAGCCACTCTCGGGGGCGATGTGTCACATGGTGGAGGTGATGTAGTCCTGACAACAACGGGTGTGGTTGTCATAGTATGCCTAGTAGTTGAAGGAACAATCATATCAACTCTTGGAATGTGCACCGTGCGCTTGTTCTCCTCGTGGCCAACACGTCGTTTTATTTCCTGTTCAGCTTTGCAAGAAAGATGAAACAAATGGTCCATAGGATAACACTCTTCATGAATTAGTATCTCTTGAATATCACGGTTTAATCCTCCCCAAAATCTATCCATAAAATCATCTTCAGTTTCTTCTAAAGAGGAATGCAACAAGGTAGTTTGTAAATCATCATAATATTTTGTTACAGTTTCACTACCTTGTTTTAAGTGTTGCAACTTCTTAATCATGTCACGAGTATAATAAGCAGGGACGAAAGTATGTCGCATGGCAAGTTTCAAATCATCCCAAGTAGTAGGTATATAATCAGGGTGTAACTGATAATATTCACTCCACCAAACCAAAGCATAACCAGTGAAAGAACCAACCGCAACCTTAACCTTTTTATGTTCATCGAAATTATGGGAAGCAAATATGTTTTTTATGTCGAACTCCCATTCAATATATAAAGCAGGTTTAAAACGGCCATTAAATGGTGGTATAGATACATTAACCTGATCATGTGCATTTGGATGTTTGTGCACCTCTCGTGACGGTTGTGGTATTCGCAAAGGTGGTGGCACGTCTCCCGCGATCGACAAAGCCCATGAATTGACTCTGGATCCTGTCATGATTAGTAGAACAAGAAACAGAACCCAAAAATAATGTTCCTATAACTACTAGGATGTGGTGGTAAAACGCTCACAGTAAAGCAAATATCAATGTCTTACAAGTTCTTACCATGCAGCAGGCGGTGATCGGCAACCAGCGGTGTCAAGTAACTCCGAATATTGAGTAAAGCGATTGCCAGGGGAGCGTACGTATACACGGTGTAGAAATATGTGGAGCTGGGTTGGCTATATATGGTAGCAAAAGATTAGCAATAATCAATTCAAAGATGCAATGTTGAATAAACGGTCAACGACGGTACTGTGCTGGTCCTAGGCTAGACCGGACTAGAGACGCGAGCCTAGAACACTAATGAGGTCACGGAGTAGCACAACTAGCATCAATGAAGGATACTAAGTAGCTCTTGACAGCAAGATATAAGTGAAGATCACAACAGCAGTGAAGATAATGAGGTGAAACAACAGCCAAGCAGGATATATCAACAACTTTGTCTCCAACTTTCCTCTGAAAAAGTTTGTGCCGATTTTTTTGTTTTTTTTTCTTCTCTCTTTTTTTCCTCACACTTTTTTTTTCTTTCTCTCCTTTTTTTTTCTCTGACTTCTTTTTTCCTTTTTTTTCTCTCTTTTTTTCTCTCTTTTTTTCTCCCTCTTTCCAAAATAAACTAGATAAGATGCAGATTGGATCAAGTGAAGATGTGAACGATCTCAACTATTATTATGACAAAGAATGGTGGGTAGCACGTGGTGGAAATTGATGGATGGGTGGTGGACAGCGGAAGAGATAATGATGCAGCGGTGGCGTGACTAATGTGAACAGAACTCGAAACTCTAAACGAACTAGACACTAAGACCAGCAACTCGACACGACGATGTAATCGATAATTCAACTATGCAATCAATGAAAGGAAAATTGCAAAGGCTCAGACTGGCTTGGACCAAGGATGAATAGATCTAACTCTTTTTTGTGGCTTTTTCTTGTACAATAGGTAAGAAAGTAAATCTAATCTAGAAAAACTGGAAATTCTCGCCGAGCAACCTGAAAACTGATACCACTTGATAGAGGCGGGGGTGTCCCGATCTTTCGATGAGATGATAACTATCGATTTGGTGGAGACGACTTTGACAATCCGACTACAAACGTGCACGACGTTGCGCCTTAGCAATCGCTAAACCAATCTCCTAAGGTTACTGACGACGCCGGAAGCACGGTCAGCCTGACCACGAAGGTCTATTCCTGCAAGCAATCGAAGAACGAGCAAGAATATGATAAAGCAATATGAATATTGCAAATATATATGAGGTATTGATAATGGTGGGGATCCGTAAGCGGTCCTGGTCTGGTCGTTGGACACAAACGAAGTATACGAAGTTGCAATGGCTAACTTTTAACTAAACAAATCCCAAGGAAAAGCTACTAGATGGATCTACTTATATAGGAGCAAGGGGTGGCGGCCAAGGAGGTGGGAGGACGTCCCAAGGCAGCCTAAAACTAAATTTAGGTCGTACAAGGCCAATGGGCCCAAGTGGAGGTGATGTAACACCTTTGGACTTGTAGTTTGACTCGGATTCTGCTGCAGCATCAGATTGTTTCGTCCACAACTCAACGCTCCGGACGAATTTGATGGTGATTCCAATTGGGTTGGAAAGTGCACGAAATCTAGTTTCCAACAAAAAAAGAATCACCCAATTCGGAGTCCGTATGAAAAACTTGTGTGCGTTTTGAGTCAGGTGTGTGTGTGCAGTCCGAATCTGAATCCAGAACGTGAGAGACTTGGACTCTATCTTCTCTTGGGCCAAAAGTGACGTGAGAGAACTTTTTGGACAGCAAATAAACATCTCTTTCTTCCTTATCTTCATATGTGGATTGTACAAATGTCCCATACACCTGCAATTAGACAAAACACAAAAGTGTGTGAAGTATTTTTGTTCTGGATAACATAAATAGATTATTGAATAGTTTGCACTAGAAATCACCTGACAAATATGCATATATGCAATATTTTTTGTCATATCCAAGGTAGTCATGTCCTCATCATCTACTTGCCTCCCATTGAAGTCCTCAAACAGATAGTTTCATCAGCTGATGATAAAGGCAAGGCAGTTGCTGTGATCGATGAAGGCATTCGTCCATTGGATGGTCAATTTCGCCGGGCTGCATCTTACTCTACCAATGACGGGTCTGCCACACATGACACTGCCGCAAATACCTCAGCCAAGAAAAATCCTCAAGCCACAGCACCCAGGGTGATGACTGACCGTGAGTTACTCCTCAGTCTTCATCAGAAGGTTGATCGCAATCACAAATGGGTAAAGCGTCAGTTTGGTGCACTTCTTCACAATATGACCTCAACACACAATGAAGTGAAGAAGAACCAATACTACCTTCATGAAACCTTCAACCGCACCTGGGCTGTCCTCACTCATGTCTATAGCGCTGAAGAACTGAAGACTATGGGTCTCAAAGAAGAATTTGACTAGTCTGCACCTCCTCCGAAGAAATTCAAGAGGGTCAAAGTTCCTCCACTGGTGGCCAGCTCTTATTCTTCATCGCGTGACACTGATGAGTATGAAGATTTGGACGACACTGCGGCAGGCCCTGCTACAACAAACAACCCCGACAACGTTGGCGCTCCTCCATCGACTTGAAATTCTTCAGGGGCGTTAGTCCTCAGTTTCAATCCTTTTGGTCATTTGATGACAAAGGGGGAGAAATCTGCGTTAGTCTTCACGCGGGTCTATATTAAGGGCATTTTTTAAGTTACAACTCTCGTTCTTCTGAAACTTTTATTTGGATTGAGTTGTAATCTTAAACCCGATGGTGCGCTGATGCTTTTGTTGCACTAAGCTCTGAAACTTTTGATGCTTTATTCGGCATGCTTATTCCTCGTTAATATTAACGCATGCTGAATTTCATCAGGCACCATATTTCATCATGCATTTCAAATTCTTCATATTATATATCAAATGCGTGTATGAATTACAATATATAGGGGGAGATCTCCATGATTCAACTCTTCAAAATGTGCATTGCCTCAAACGCAAATTCCTCACTATGCACATCTTCAGGGGGAGTTCTTCTATATATTGCAATCAAATTCCTCAATATCAGTATTTACACTTCATATGTTTATCCCCGTTGAAAACTTAACCTATGTTGTCATCAATCACCAAAAAGGGGGAGATTGTAAGTGCATCTAGTGCCCCTTAGTGATTTTGGTGTATTGAAGACTTATAGGTTAAGGGACTAATGCGTTTGTGAGTGTACACAGGTCTATAAGTCTATGACGAGTTTGATATTTACAAAGAAAGTCGACCCCTAAAAACGAAGTTCTTCGACTGAAGACTTTGATATTCTGAAGACTCTCTGAAGACTTTGAAAGTGAAGAAATTGGTGTGACCTTGAAGACTTGGTATTCATTTGAGGAACATGAAGCGTGAAGACTTTTGTTTTCGTAGTTTCATTTTCTCTTTCTTGAGTCATAGGAAACACCGTACTGTTAAAGGGGGTCGAGGAAATACTAAGGAAAAATTTCCATGTGATGCTCAACTCAAAATCCTACACCTACCAATCCCTTCGAGTGAAGCCTTTAGAAATCTCATATAGTTCAGTCACTTTCTTCAGTGACAGAGACGAAGTTCTTCTGGTCGCTGATGAATTTGTTCTGACCGAGGAGTTAGGAATTCGCCAGTGCGAATTGCCTACACAGTGAGGAACATGATAGCCCTGAGGAACTTGAGAGTCAAATTTCCGACCGTTGCTGTGCTGCGCGCCAGCTGTCCCAAAATATCTTATCCACCTAACGGTCATATCATTGAAGGGCATTTATGTCTTATCATGTCGGGCTGCTCCCTAGGCTATTAATAGCCGCCCCCTACAACCACTAGCTGGTTGGCTGCTCCGAGAGAACTTGACACTTGTCATTTGAGAGCAACTCATCCTCCGAGGACTTTGAGCGAAAATCATCAAGTGAGGAAAACCCAAAACCAAACCCCTACAAACCCAAAGTGATTGAGCATCACTGAAGAAATTGATCCTGCGTGGATCCGACGCTTGTTACCTTTGAAGACTGTGCTTCTTCCAGACGGTTAGGCGTCATGGTCTAGAGCATCCAAGAGGAATTGTGGATCGCCGAGTGACCAAGTTTGTGAAGGTTTGGAAGTCGCCTGAAGACTTACCACGAGTGATTGGACGAGGTCTGCGTGACCTTAGTTCAAGGAGAATACGGTGAGGACTGGGTGTCCTGAGTTGCGTGCTCAGCGACTGGGTGTCCGGGACTGTATGTCCTCGAGTTTAAATACTCAGCCGCTCCAACCAGACGTACAACTGAGACAGCAGTTGGAACTAGTCTACCAAATCATTGTCTTCACCAACCTAACTGGTTCTATTTCCTCAACCCTTTCATTTCCTCATTACTGTGTTGAGTGTTTGTTCATATCTGTGCTTGAAGACTTTGACTGAAGACTTTCTCAATTTCCTCAGTTCAATTTCTTCAGTCTGTTTGTCTTCATCTTGTGTTATCATGTGATTACGCTTTCTGTACTCTGTGCTAGTCTTCATTTCATCATGATGATCATGCTTGTATTCTGTTATGCTTACTTATGAGTACTTATTCCGCTGCAAATAGTTCTTTGCTAAGGAATTTCCTCACAAGCAAATTCCTCGGTGAAGAATTCATAAAAATCGCCTATTCACCCCCCCTCTAGTCGATATAACGCACTTTCAAAGCTGCATTAGTCGAGGACCCAGACAGCGAGAGCGAGAACCCTCCCGAGGCAGTTCCTAAGAAGAAGAAGACATCACCCAGCTCAAGGCCTCAGGAGGTAGGCATCTCCGGAGGTGCCGCGTCAGGATCTGCGCCCGTGCAACGGGCACCTCCCTCCTGTCGGTGTCAAAACCGGCGGATCTCGGGTAGGGGGTCCCGATTTGTGCGTCTAAGGCTAACGGTAATAGGAGGCAAGGGACACAATGTTTTACCCAGGTTCGGGCCCTCTCGATGGAGGTAAAACCCTACTTCCTGCTCGATTGATCTTGATAATATGAGTATTACAAGAGTTGATCTACCACGAGATCGTAGAGGCTAAACCCTAGAAGCTAGCCTATGATGATTATGATTGTCTTGATCCTCCCTATACGGACAAAACCCTCCAGTTTATATAGACACCAGAGGGGGCTAGGGTTTACATAGAGTCGGTTACAAAGAAGGAAATCTAATATCCGAATTGCCAAGCTTGTCTTCCACGCAAAGGACAGTCCCATCCGGACACGGCACGAAGTCTTGAGTCTTGTATCTTCATGGTCCAACAGTCCGGCCAAAGTATATAGTACGGCTGTCTGGATACCCCCTAATCCAGGACTCCCTCAGTAGCCCCTGAACCAGGGTTCAATGACGATGAGTCCGACGCGCAGTTTGTCTTCGGCATTGCAAGACGGGTTCCATCTCCGAATACTTCAACGTAATTACAGAACACTTAAATCGTGTACAGATCTGCAAGATGATCTTCACATTCCACCGTAGAGAGAACGATATTCTACAAATGTAATCTGCTGACAACTTCAGACAACGTGACATGACACTACGGTCGAGTCATTATTCGAATCGTTTTCCCACAACCAGCCACAGCGCATATTGCGAGGCGGTTTCCCCGACACGTCTTGTCGAAGCAGAGATCATGTCCCCTCATCACGCGATTCCGATCAATACGGGTATGGGTAATCCAACCGTGCCATCAATCGTGGCACTTGGGCAATAGGTGATCTTCAACGGGCAAGTGGGGAGGCGCACCGTCTTCGTCGCCTCTATAAAGGGATAAGGATTCCCCATTTTTACCCACGCCTTCTTCCTTCTCTGCTTATCCATTCTCGTACCCTCGAGCTCCAGCGCCCTAGTTCACACCTTCTCCGCACATACAAACCTTTCTGGAGCAGGAGGCAAGTGGGTGGCCTCCACCATGAAGGAGGAGCATATCACGAAGCTCCGGGCGGCCGGATACTTGGCAGTAGATATCGCGCACTGGCTGCCGGACGCAGGGCAGATCATACCGACTCTGGGACCCCACGAGAGGGTCGTGTTCCTCGCCCACTTCATCCATGGACTGGGATTTCCGCTTCATACCTTCGTCCGCGGGCTTATGTTTTACTATGGGCTGGACTTCCATGATCTTGCCCCCAACTTCGTCCTCAACATCTCGGCGTTCACCGTCGTGTACGAGGCCTTCCTCTACATCAAGCCTCACTTTGGCTTGTGGCTACGAATCTTCTACGTGAAGCCGAATATCGTGAGTGGCCAGCAAGCGGAGTGCGGAGGTGCCATGGTGGGGAGGATGCCCAATGTCACCTGGCTTGATGGCTCCTTCACGGAGCCGCGCGACGCCAATTGGGTGGCGGCCCCCGAATTCCGATCCGGAATTCCCATGCGGCTCACCTCCTGGGAAAAGAAGGGCCTGGCCTGGGGCGAGCCTGCGTAGCTGACCGGGCTTCAGAACTGCATCAAGAATATTATGGACAATAAAATCAAGCTTGTCAACATGGTCTAGGTCATGCTCGTCCGCCGAATTCTTCCGTGCCAAAGACGGGCTTTTAATCTGTGGGAGTTCGTCCCGGCCGAACACCAGACACTTCAAGAGCTCTACGGCACGACACACAAGGATGCATGGAAGGTGTTGTTCAAGGCCTCAGAAATACCTCCTCCCACATCCGAGGACCGCGGCCTTCACGGCACGCGGCTCCCCAGTCCGGTGAGTTTTCTGACTATCATCAGATGTAGTTCTTTCGCAGCGTACTCATGGGAGGATCTTAAGTCATCGGGTGTATTTTAGTCAGGAGTATGTGGTGAAGGCGGAGCGGATTGACTGTCCGGATCCACTGCCAGAAGGTCTAGCAGACGCTCTCCTGACGGAGATGCTAGTCCCGGTGCCCTACAAGGCGCCGGAAAAGAAGGCCGAAAAGAAGGCCCTGGGGACCAGGAAGGGTCTCTGGCGTAAGGTCGTACCGGACGCCTCGTCCGAAGATGACAAGGCACACTCCTCCCCCAAAGGGGAGGAGGAAAAGGAAGGGGCCGCCCAACCTGAGGAGGCCAAAGGGCCTAAGAGGGCGACCCAAGGGACCAGGAAGGGTCCCTGGTGCAAGGCCGTCATAAACTCATTGTCCGAAGATGACGAGGCGGATTCCTCCCGCGGAGGCGGGGGGAAACACGAGGAAACTCCGCCTCCCTGCACTGGGGAGGAGAAGAAAAGGAAAGCCGCCCCCGAAGGGGAGGCTAGAACGCCCAAGAAGGGAAAGGCGTCCCTTCCTGATTACTCTACCACGGCCGCCTACAGCGAGGAGGAGTGGCTGCCTAGGGGGAAGCCCCTAGTAAGATCGTAAGTATCCGCATTCTGTTGTACTTTTGTGCGATTTTGCTTCATAGTCTGTTATAAACGCCGAACACGTATATGCAGTCCGGCCAGGGTCCATCCCGAGGTATCCTCATCGGATGGGTCTTTGAGCGATTCGGTGATGAACTCGCTCGCAACAGCCACTTCCCCTTGGCCTGCAGATGACACGGAGGTGTTGTCCCAAAGGCTCCCAGAGTAGGGGGGCAACTCTGGAGATTCCCCAAGGCGAAATTCCAGACGCCGGGCACAAGGGGCGTAAGATCCCCGCGGATTGTGCCGACGGGAGCCGCAGCAAGCCGGGCTCACGGCCAGACACTATACCGGAACCCCCAAAGGTTCCGGATTCGGGCAGGCAGCCCCTCGCCAAGGAGGGCGAGTCGTCCGTGCCGATAACTTCCGTTACGCCAGAGGCGTCGGATAGTCTGCAGGAAGCGCTTCGCGGTGCTTCCATGGATGAAGAGCACCATACTCTTATGAGTGCGGTGATTCAGAAGGTTCGGTCCGCCAAAAGCGGATTGACCAAAGCCTGCACCAGCCTCCTGACAGGCTTTGAGGTATGTAATCGAAAGTGTGTCAAATTATCAACCAATAGACAGTAGCCCCTGATACTCTGTTTGGTGTTCAGTAAGAAAAGCCAAATGGAGGGTCAATTTTAATCCGCAGGAGTCTAATATTAGGTGTCTGTGTGAATAAGCAGGCGGTGCTGCTTGCCGCTGGTGCCCGCACAGCAGAGGTCTCCGGACTCAAACGGGACCTGGAGCAGGCCCAGGGAGAGCTTAGCCTCATGAAGAGGCAGTTCGAAGAGAACAAAGGTGAGTGATACCCCGTGCACATATCACAAAGAATGGAAAAATTGGGGACACTAAAAAAGCATCATGATTTTGTAATAGGGGCCACGACCGAAGTGGCATCCCTGAAGAAAGCGCTATCCGAGGCCGAAAACAAGGCGGCCATGGAGCGCATTGAGCGTGAAAAGCAAAATGCTAGGGTGGGCGAGGTACAGCAAGAGCTCGAGGAGCTCGGCAAGAAGTTCAAGTCCTTGGAGCGTGACCTCAAGATGAAGGAGTCTGAGCTTGCGAAGGCCCTTTTGAGCATGAAAGACGCCAAGGCCGAAGCCGAAAAGGCCCAGCAGGAAATCCAGGCGGCCAAGAAGATAGCGGCGGGTAAGACATTCTTTATGAAAAGCAAGCATGTGGAGGAGGCATTTCTTTTACTTACCCGAATTCGGAGCTCTCCCGGGGCATTCGCAGATCTACCACATAGCGTATTAGATGCTGCGGAGTTCTACCGTGCCGAGGAGGGGAGCTCAACGGAGAAGCTGTTCTGGTCCCAGTATGCTGGAGCCGAACACCCGATGCCTCTGAGTGACCAATTGAAGCAATTGGTTGAACTCCACAGGGCGGCCGAAGTGGCTATGAAAGATTTCATAGTCCGGATGTGGCCTGGTGAGCCCCTGCTCGCTAGCTACTTCGGCCTGATAAAGCGCATGGTAAATGCCTGTCCACGGCTTGAAGTGATCAAGCGAACTGTTTGCATTGAGGGTGCCCGCCGAGCCTTTGCCCGTCCGAAGGTGCATTGGGGCAAGCTGGATGCGGAGAAGCTGGTGAAGGATGGACCGCCGGAGGACAGGCCGCATCGCTGTCCCGAAAAATATTATGATGGCGTTATGAAAGGCGCTCGTCTCGTGGCCGATGAATGTACCAAGGACACGATCTTTGAGTGAATGTACTTATGTCATTTTTGTAATATAAAGACAATGTTATTTGCGCTATATAGCGCTTTTTTATTTGAAATATTACCATCTGTGCGGCTGTTTATAAAATTCTGAAAGTAGGCCAGTCGTCGGCTTCCGCCCCCACATAACTAGTGATGGGGTGTTCGTGGAAAAAACCCAGACACTCTTTATCCAAATTTTTGGTCCCTGGAGGAGGTCTTT
This sequence comes from Triticum dicoccoides, assembly GCF_002162155.2. Classification (NCBI taxonomy): domain Eukaryota; kingdom Viridiplantae; phylum Streptophyta; class Magnoliopsida; order Poales; family Poaceae; genus Triticum; species Triticum dicoccoides. The sequence continues at coordinate 216,045,822 of NC_041389.1, read as the reverse complement.
GGCGCAGCGAACAAGGCAATCGGACTATGCAGCTTTATAACTTTCACTTAGCCATAGAAGTCTAGAATTTTAAATTTCGGCGAAGCCCCTAGCATTTGGAAAGCCGAATTGGGGCGCTATATGCGCCTAAATCGGACGAGGCCGATTCCTCGCCTAAAGCGGAAAAAATCTTTAAGGATTTTAAGACCTCTCGAATAGCGACCAGCTCTCGCCGCATCATGCCGGTCAGTTTTCGGCTTTCTCTACTGAGGTGCTCGTCCGGAAGAACTGGAGCCACAATCGCAGTAGTTCTCCCTGCGCTACCTTAGCCGATATAACGGAACATAAGGTACCAAAACAAGGAGCCGGGCAAACCCAACTATTGACCCAAGACATGATTCGGAGCTGATGCATACAATGCTATAAGTTCGGGGTGCCGCACTGTCAAAAGTGTTCGGACTTATCTTGCCGTATTATGGGGCGTCATAAGAAGCCCCTGGCAAACTCAACGTACCAAGGTGTACGGATGCAATATTAAATAAGCATTTATATGAAAAATATGCAGATAGGAATAATAAGCTGACGCTATATATTATCTCCCATTGATGAATAATACGTCTAAGCTTATGTTTATAATGAATGCGTAAAGCAAAAGAAAATAGGACTATTTGACATGTCCTATCAAAGGCCGCATGTAGGTATATAAAACAGGTATAACGATCGTGAATAGATTCCACCTGGGTATTCCCTTTGTGCGCAAAGCCTTTTGCCTCCTTGGTTTTCTCTCCTGTGAAAGTCCGGTAATCCGACTCTTCTAAAGAGGCTGCCCTAAAGCTGGGTCCTAAAAGATAAAAAAGGAGGGTTATTAAAGTATGTTGCGGCTGAACCGCACTGTTGACTGCGTCACTATTGCGCCTCCGCCTATGCCCATGGTATTTTGAGTGCGTAATTGTGTACGCACGGCACAAATGCTGCCTTAATGGGGCTGGAGCGAAGGCCGGACTGCTAGTCGCGCTCTTGGCGTGCCTGGCGATCCTATTGCGGGGTACTCCGGACTCGCTTGACGGTGTTTGGCGTTGTTGTCGCTGGATTGGTGGTTTGCCGGAGAAGGCTGGTTTGTACTTCTGCGGCGAGGGCTGCAGTATGCTCTTTTGTACGGAGAGAGCAGTCCATGTTTCCATTGACTGTTATGACCCCGCGAGGTCCTGGCATCTTGAGCTTGAGGTATGCATAGTGTGGTACCGCATTGAATCGAGCGAATGTGGTTCATCCAAGCAGTGCATGATAACCACTACAAAAAGGGACAATATCGAAGATTAACTCCTCGCTTCGGAAGTTATCCAAAGATCCGAAGGGTCCAGAGATCCGAAGACCACTTCCAGTGTTATGGAGCCCGAGCAATGGGCCTATACTCCTGGAATTACACCTTTGAAGGTGGTTTTGGTGGGCTTAATCCTCGAAGGGTCCATGCCCATTTTGTGCACTGTGTCCTGATAAAGCAGGCTTAGGCTGCTGCCTCCATCCATAAGGACTTGCGTAAGGTGGAATCCGTCGATGATTGGGTCTAGGACCAATGCGTCTGAACCGTCTTGACGAATGCTGGTAGGGTGATCCCTACGATCAAAGGTGATCGGGACAGGCTGACCATGGGTTGAATTTTGGGGTGACTGGCTCCATCGCATAGACGTCCAGTAGTGCTCGCTTCCGTTCCCGTTTGGGGATGTGGGTGGCGTAGATCATATTGTCCGTTTTCACCTGGTGTGGAAATTTCTTCTCTCCCCATGTGTTCGGACGCCAGGGCTCCTCGTCATCGTCGCTGTGCAGCCCCTTGTCCTTGTTCTCGACGTTTATTTTACCGGCCTGTTTGAACACCCAGCAGTCTCTGTTAGTGTGGTTTGCTGGTTTATCCGGGGTGCCATGAATTTGGCACGAGCGATCAAGTATGCGGTCCAGGCTGGATGGTCCCTGATTGTTTCTTTTGAACGACTTTTTCCGCTGACAGGATTTTGAGCCACCAAATCCGGCGTTGACTGTCGTGTCTTCAGTGTTGTCGTCGTTGTTCCGTCGCTTATGTAGGTTGCGCCGTGGCTTGCTGGTATTGTCGCAGACATCTGAGGTGTCAGAATTTATTGGTGTGGTGCTACTGCGAGACAACTAGCTGTTCTCGCCCGCGCAAAAGTGGGTCATGAGTGTCGTGAGGGCCACCATGGACTTTGGTTTTTCCTGGCTGAGGTGTCGGGCGAGCCACTCATCGCGGATATTATGTTTAAAGGCTGCCAGAGCTTCGGCGTCCGGACGGTCGACAATTTGGTTCTTTTTGGTTAGGAACTGAGTCCAGAATTTCCTGGCTGACTCTCCGGGCTATTGGGTAATGTGACGCAAGTCATCAGCGTCCGGTGATCGCACGTACGTGCCCTGGAAGTTGTCGAGGAACGCGTCCACCAGGTTTTCCCAACTGCTGATGGAGTTTGCCGGTAGGCTATTTAGCCAGTGTCGGGCCGGTCCTTCGAGCTTAAGGGGAAGATATTTGATGGCGTGTAGATCGTCACCACGGGCCATGTGAACAAGGAAATCTTTGATCCATACTACGGGGTCTGTTGTGCCATCGTATGATTCAATGTTTACGGGTTTAAACCCTTCTGGGAATTCATGATCCATCACTTCGTCGGTGAAGCAGAGGGGGTGTGCGGCGCCTCTATGCCGGGCTATGTGGCTATGCAGTTCGAATGAGTCTGGTTGGCTGTGTTAGGCCCGGCCGAACTTGTTGCTAGGGTATCCAGTGTGACGATCAACGTCACATGTTGGGGCGCGCCCCCGCGATTCGTAGATCGATCTTGGCTGTCCTGCCTTGTTTTCCAGTATATCTTGCAGGTCCTGCCTATTGCCCCGGGCCGTAGTGTATTGGCGTAGGGGTGCGGGCTGGTATTCGGGCTGATACACTGTTTTATCCTGGCCACGAGGTGGGCGGTCAGCTGTGTGGCGCTCGAGTCCATATTCCTCAGCTGCCAGGACTTCAGTCCATCTTTCTGTGAGCAGGTCTTGATCAGCTTGGAGCTACTGCTGCTTCTTTTTCAGGCTCCTTGCAGTGGCCATAAGCCGGCGCTTGAAGCACTCCTGCTCTACGGGGTCCTCAGGCACGCCTAACTCATCGTCGCCGAGGCTAATCTCGTCTTCGGAGGGGGGCATGTAGTTGTCCTCCTCCGAGTATCCGTCTGTCACCTGTTCGTATGGGCTGACCTGCCCGTCCTCCTTTTCGGCCCCCTCGAAGGTGGGCTGATCGGGGTTGTATTCATCTTTGGCACCATCTGGATTGTTTTCTTCTCCTGTGCTGGTATTGCTGTGGCGGGGTTTGGAGCAGCGCCAATGACGCCCACGCTTTGCTTTCTTCCTTGGGGGGTTATCCTCCATTGCCTCATCGCCATTGGTTTCTTTCGGAGTGTCCACCATATATATATCATATGAGGAGGTGGCTATCCAGCGCCCCGTGGGTGGTGGTTCCTGATGTTCTCCTACATCGTCGTCCACACCGTTGATGTCTCCAGAGTCGAAATCAAGCACATCGGTCAAATCATCGACCATGGCTATGAAGTGCGTGGTGGGTGGGCAACGAATTCCCTCGTCGCCTGCTTCCCACTCGAGCCGGACATAGTTCGGTCGAGAGTCTCCTAACAAAGAGAGAGACTTTAACGAGTTTAGCATGTCGGCAAAGGGCGAGCGCTAGAAGATATCCGCCGCTGTGAACTCCATTACCGGAGCCCAACCAGATTCGGTGGGCTTGGGGGTGCGTGGACTAGAACCTACAGCCGGACACGAGTCCGGGGGTCCGGTGTCACATGCTACCTTGGGGGTGAAGTCTGTGTTTGGCTCCACCGCCGATGTGTGTGCGGTCTCCGGGGCGGGGTCCATCCACCCGTCCTCGGACGACGCAATCTGCCCTGGATTTAGGTCCGACAGCAGGTCTAAGCCATGCTCATCGTGACTATTCAGCGCTCCTCGCGCAGGCCCGAATTCGTTGAAGATCAAGTCTCCGCGGATATCAGCCGTGTAGTTCAAGTTCCCGAACCTGACCTGATGGCCAGGGGCATAGTTGTCGATCTGCTCTAGATGGCCGAGCGAATTGGCCCGCAGTGCGAAGCCACCAAACACGAAAATCTGTCCGGGAGAAAGGTCTCACCCTGGACCGTGTTGTTGATGATTAAAGGAGCCATCGAGCCTTGTAGCGACGACACAGAGGAACTCTCAGTGAAAGCACCAATGTCGGTGTCAAAACCGGCGGATCTTAGGGGGTCCCGATCTGTGCGTCTAAGGCTAATGGTAACAGGAGGCAAGGGACACATTGTTTTACCCAGGTTCGGGCCCTCTCGATGGAGGTAAATCCCTACTTCCTGCTCGATTGATCTTGATGATATGAGTATTACAAGAGTTGATCTACCACGAGATCGTAGAGGCTAAACCCTAGAAGCTAGCCTATGATGATTATGATTGTCTTGATCCTCCCTATACGGACAAAACCCTCCGGTGTATATAGACACCGGAGGGGGCTAGGGTTTACATAGAGTCGGTTACAAAGAAGGAAATCTAATACCTGGATTGTCAAGCTTGTCTTCCATGCAAAGGAGAGTCCCATCCGGACACGGGACGAAGTCTTTTGTCTTGTATCTTCGTGGTCCAACAGTCCGGCTAAAGTATATAGTCTGGCTGTCCGGATAACCCCTAATCTAGGACACCCTCACCTCCGTCGCATAGGAAGGCGCGCCCGACGCCCTCCTCGGGCAAGGCTCGGGGGCTCTCTCCTGGAGGGCCTCAGACTTTGCCAAGATCATGAGGGAGGCGCTTAGGCACCACTTGGGGCGTGCTATGCGACACGTTTCCCTCAGGAAGGCACGTGGCAAGGAGGGCCCAACCCTCAAGAGTTCATCACCAAGGTCACTCAGGAGCTACAGGAATCAAGAGTCATACGCGGCGATCGCCGCCTACCTAGCGTAGCTCCCCATCCGAGCAAGGATGGCGGGCTGGGTGTCTGCATCGACTACCCAGGGCTTAGCCGAGTCGCGTCTCAGGAGAGTTTCTGGCCTTCGCGCGTGGGACACTACGAGGGTCCGCCACAAAGTTATGTTCGCATGCCTTTCGGCCTGCCGAACGTGGCTGCTGCTCACCAGCGTCTTCTGCGGAGCATTCTGGCAGCTCAGGAGGCCAGGCACCACATGGTCCTGTCAGAGATGGAAATGGTCCTCGAGGAACCGCCCGGACCCCTAGAGCCTCCCGAGGCTCAGGGCTCCGGCGGCTCGTGAGGATCGACGTCTTCACCGCGCATCGTCAGCTACTTCAACACCCGCTCTACAATGGTATCAGGTGACATCTTTCGAGTTCCATTTCAGCTGGGAGTGCCCTTAGGGCTGCATTATTCCCAGGTCGCGTGGGTCTGTCCTTGCGGCATGTATCCCTTTTTCTTATGTCTTTAGTTCACCTTGCTGGGGGCGCCCCTCGGGTTGCATCATCCCGAAGCCACTCGGGCCTGACCCAGTGGCATGTATCTTTCCTGCATCTATCTAAGCTGATCTGCTCTTCATGCTTAACCTGCTTGTGATAATCGCCTGCTCGATTGACACCTACCTTTCGAGCCGCTCGCACCGGCACGACGCTTGTGCATGGGTCCGTCCCTGCAACGTCGACAAATCTGAGTGGTCGAGCTCTGGCCCGCGGAAGCCCCGCAAGCGTCACCTCACCATGCCCTTAGTGCCCACACCACACTCTCGGAGCAACCAATGGCCGGCTGGTGATTGGTTTACAGGAAGTACCTGAGGAATAATGTGGGGGCGCCTGAGCATCGCAACTCAGGAGCTCTTACTGGCTCTCCTGCCCTCACCCCCTGGCCTTGTCCACGGCATCACGACCTGGCATACCAGCGGTGGCTGAGCTCGCTCGAGGGCCGGGACCTTAGGACGTAGAGCACGAAGGAGAGTGCAGAGAAGGGAGGAGAAGCTCACGAAGGCTTAACCCAGCTACATCTCAGCTGCCAACGTGCAAGTCCGGCACCTCATGAAGGAACGGCTCCATGCTTTCGAGATAAGTCTCGCTCGTGGAATAGCTAATCAATGCAATGCCAAACCCCCAATTAATGCGGATCTGTGGCGGCAATGTTGCGTTCCTTTCTCGCCTTTTGGAGACTGCTTGAGCGCTAAAGGGGACCTCCTGAGCATCACGCCTCAGGGGCTCTAACTGGACCTCGGGCCGCTCACCTCCTAGCCTTGACCACGGCAGCGCGACCTGGCATACCAGTGACGGCTGAAGCCTGCCTGGGGACCGGGACCTGTCAGCGTAGAGCACCAAGTCGTCGCGAGGTTAGAAAGGGGGAACCAAGTCGGAACAGGACAAGCATTTGCATCACTTCATAATAAGGATAATATCAACCAAAAGCATTGCGGACGCTTTACATGCCCCCACGGGGTGCTTTCTCCATTCCTCGCAGGGAGCAAAAGGCGCTAATCCTAGGCAGCCCTAACTACACGCGCCCCCATGGCCGACGCCATCATCAACAGTGGGCCATGGGAGGCCGGCGCCAACCCCGTCTAGATCTGCCCCGCTGGCGGCCCGATGCGGCCGCCTTGCTTCGAGCACGATGCGAGCTCGGGGGCACGTAGCTGTCATCGCTCGTCTCCGGAGTCACGAAGAGCTCCGGAGAGTCACTGGACTCCCAAGCATCGCCGCTGCTGCCGGAGGAGCCGCTGGGGAAGCGGGTGGCAGTCCCAGCCCTTCCCACATCAACGTCCTGGCTGCCTCCTCTGGGGCAGGACTCTAGCCGGCGGCCTTCCGCATCGAAGACCTTGAAGAGCATCAAGGAGGCGCCATTGTATTCGAAATGAATCATGGGGGCACCCCCTGTTCGGCAGAGCCGGGCGATCTCGTCCCAGCCTCGGGTCATGTAGACCTTGCCCGGAGCGATGACTTCAACCTCCACTCCGGTCGCCGGGGTATCGCAGTCGGCGTGCTGCAACCAGAGCTCGAGGGGCCCTCACGACGCATCTCGAAGGCCAAGAAGGGAGGAAAGCGGATCCAGGTGCCTGAAGGCATCGCAGCATGGAGCACGAGCTCGCGAGAGGAGTCTGCGGCATGGACTCCAGGAGCAATAGCACACACCTCCATCGGCATCGCCGGTGGCGCGGGCGGCGCCGCTCGGCGTCTTCTTCTCCAGGGCCCTCAGCCTGGGCGTACAGAGGTAGCGGAAACCCAGGAGGTGGCCGCTCGTACCAAGGCCTCATCGTCTCCAGCCTTGCGATCTCGTCGCGACGGCTAGGGACCGGCCTCTTCTTTGACGGGAGCGGGTTGGAACCCTCCCGGGGGCCTTTCCTTTCTCCTCGGCTGAGAACCGGTGGATCGGTGCCTATGGCGGCAAGATGGAGAAGGAGCGAGGAAGAAGAAGCGAGCGGAGCAAGAAGAGATGCACTACGGGGGCTCGCGCCTCTCCGTACTTATAGTCCAGAGGAGGCCAACCATCGGCCTCCACGATCGCAGGTAATCTTGACTCTTTTGCATGCAGCTGGGACTCGTCAAATCGGGCAATTGCCGAGGGAGCGTGGGGAAGCGGAGACGCCCACGTCCAATCAACCGCCACGCGGCGACTAAGGCCGCAGCCTGTTGGGGACCGTGGCGCTCCGCACTTGTGTCACACCCTGATTTTCATGGCACAACACTTAACATGATAAATCATGATAAAGTGTGGTTTGACAAAAACTTTTCCATTATTTGACTTTTTATTTGAGTTGGTTTTCTTTCTTTGTTTTCAAGTGCTCTTAAAAGTCAACATAGCCTCACCTTCTATCCTTCATTTCCTTGATCCAAAACTACTGCCCAATGATCATACCATGTGTATAGTACAATATAGAATTTTCTTACAAAAATAATTTGGTCAAAAAGTATTTTCTAAATTTAGTTTTCCAAAAACCCCTGAATTGAGGTTTGCACTGCAAGTACTTGATTTCGGGTATGAAAAATCTTTCAAAGAGTATGTTCGATTCCTGTTAGGTATAGGACTCCCAAAAACCACAAAAGTATAATTTTAAGAGTCATTTTGCTATTTTATTTAAAGGCTTTTTCTTTAGGCCTGAAATGGTCTTTAATAGGTTAAAATTATTTCAATACTTTAAAAATATTTGTAAAAATTTAGGGACACTCAGTGGACATATATTGTCCATATATAAGAGTTTGAACACATGGTCATGTTCAAAATATTGGTCAAACCCCTCCAAAAACCCTTTCCGGATATTTCAAGATTTTGAAATATTTAAAAAGGAAATATTCTCTAAAAATTCCAAGAAAATTCTAGCATGTCACATAGGACATGTTGGATGATCTTGCCAAGCCTCGTGTCTTGGAGAACAACATAACATCACCAAATCTCCTCAAAACCATTTCTGTCCATTTTGAAGTTTGAGCAACTCTACATTGCCAAACATGTCCAAATGTTCTTAAACTTGGTGCACATGCTCCAATGGTCTAATCATGTATCTAGACCAAATGGCACAAGTTGGAGAAAATGATATCTTGATCAAATTTCCTCAAAACCCTCTCTGTCCAGAATCAAATTTGAACAACTTTACATTGTAAACTTTCTTATTTTGCTCTCAACCTTTGTGGGAATGCTCTAAACCCTAAATGATGACACTGCACCAAGTGGTGCACCAAGGAGAAGAGTTTAGCTTATCTAGATCTAAGCAAGTCCATTTCTGTTGATTTCTAGGGTTTACAAAAGTTACATTGTGAACTTTGCCCAAATAAGCTCAAAATGGGTGTAATGCCCTAATTATATGTGCCATTTCAGCCTGTGGAGTCTCATGCGAAACGGAATTCATTTACCTGTCCAAAAGATCAACAAACACCTTCTGCCACTTTACCAAAACAACTACTTTGACCTCTTCCACTCTTCTCCATGGCCTCAACTTTTTACCACAGCCCCTCCAAGTCCTCCTCAACCTCCAGTAACAATGGCTGCATCTCAGCTCAATGATTGAGGGGTGAAACCACCTCATTTACCCCTTTGGATAGCCCAATTCCCTCTCTCTCCCAACCCCACTCCTCTCCTACTGGATCCCTAGGGCATCCAATGCTCCTTCCATCTTCTTTACTCCCCCTAGAGCTACCAGACATCTTTGGCCGCGCCCACATTGCATATGAAAGGGCAATGCCGGCCATTTGGGCGCTCTGGAGCGCGCTATAGTGCGCTCCCGCACTGTAGCCGCCCCCTGCCAAGCACCTCCGGCCACCTCGGCTCTCCCCCTCACGCCAGCCGATGCTCCTCGATGTCCGCAGCACGCCACGCCTCTGTCCCCCTCCTCCTTCTCCCTCCTGCTGCCCTTGCTCACACGCGCGCCGGCCGCCCGAGAGCTCCAATGAGCGGCCTCACACGCGCGATGCTCTGGCCCTTCCCCGCTCTCTCTTCCTTCCCCTGGCCGTAGAACTCTCCCACAAGGACCCCAGACACGCTCAAGTGAGCCCTTGTGGCCTCCAGCAACAGCTAGAAGCTCCCCGGCGCATGAGCCACTGTGCACCTCGCCCCCCTTCTATTTAAGCCCCCGAGATCTCCTCTCCTCACAATCGCCCTCTACAGCACCAAATCATCCCCCTGCACCCCCAGTTCCCCCTCCAGAACCGCCCAAGCTCAAGATCGAGCTCGAGCTCCGCCGCCTTGCGTCGCCGTCGATCCCATGGTACAGGCCACCCCGACCCTCTTTATTGCTTCTCTGAAACGCCCATAGCCCGCTTATCGATTCCCCCCTCTTTCCCGCTCGCTTTGCAGTCGAAAACGGCCTGAGCCATCGAAGCCCGACGCTCCTCCGCCGTGAACCTCATCGCCGGCGAACCGCTGCTCCCCTCTGGCCAACTCTGGCACTACCCGAACGGCGGCATGATGAGGAGTCCAACGGTGCCATCATCTCACCCCACCGTGCCCTACTTAGCTGCAGGTGAGCACGCCCGCCCTCTGGTCGTGAGGTCAGAGATGTCAGGCGGGCCCCGCCTATCATCCTCACCTCTCTCTCGCCCCCCCTCTCTCCCACTGGCAGCTGGGCCCCGCCCGTCAGGTTTAAAAACCTGGCTCGCGCGCTGGCTCGCTTGGGCCTCTTTTCCCTCTGGGCCTGCTGCACTGTGGCCTTTCTGGCCCAGTGGCACAGTGCCACTTTTTCTTTTTCCTTTTCTGTGTGTTTTATAAAAATTCCATAGATTTAAATATTTATCCAAATTAAATGTTTCCAACTCCTAAATTCTTATATAACTCCCACCTATATAATGGTGTAACTTGCATAAATATCCATCAAACTTTCTGCACTGTTCAAATTTAAATTCAAATTTGAGCATTTATATTCCCCAATGAAAATCCATTTCTCCTATTCTACAACTCCAATTCCATAACTAGTAATTTTCCCCTTCTTAGATTTCCCCCTAGTATTTATCAAAAATAAGTTGACATTTTTCTGAGCACTTTGGTTTTTCTATTTTATTATTGCCTTATTTTCTCGTTATTTTCTTGCGACGATTACATCCCGTATTAGACGAAGTTGCTGAAGAAGAATAAGGAGAAGGATTTGAAGAACTTGAAGACCAAGCCAATCAAGGCAAGCAGCCCTTTGACCATGACACCCCTCTTGTTCATCGATACCCTTTTTCCGATTGCATGATGATGAAATATGACGGAGGTAAACTTGTTGTGAACCACCACATGATGCATACCCCTACTCATGACTTTACCTTGTTCATGATTGCATTGTCAAGAGACTAGTTGATGCATAATGATGCATGTGTACCATGAACTCTTCGTGGTTACATTCTTTCGAAAACCTCATCGGGTGCCTCTAATGCCCTTGGGAGATGTTGAACTAAGGTCACCACTTGAGGAAGAAGTGGTGTACCGAAGAGAGCTTTTGGTGTGTGTGTAAAATGATGGATTAGGTTTATGTGTGATTACCATCCCAACCAAACATGTGCAACCACTCTACCCCTTTATGGGACAGGGCATTATTGATTACTTAGGATGATACTAGCATGGTGCCCACATTACTAGTGACCGGGGTGACTTGAGGTCACTCTCGGGACGGGGTCGTGCTTGGATAGGCGATCATGACTATTTTCACAGGGCACCGGACACACTGTTGGTCCCTTCGTGTATGCGTGATAATGTGAAAAGGGCAGAGTCTCACGATCTTTTGCTTATACACGAGGGCCGTGTATCAACGAGTGGACCCTATGTTAGTGTCGTCTAGGGAAAGGTAATGATTGGGTGCTTCCCCCGAGTACTTGAGGTACTGCGGGATCGTGGATGACACGAAAGCTTCCCAGATCTTGTGGGTAAAGTGCGCAACCTCTGCAGAGTGTCAAACTATTCTAATAGCCGTGTCCACAGTCATGGACAGTTGGGAGGTGCTACTTAAACTATGTCCAAAAAATTTACAATCTCGGTGCATGTGTGTGTGCAAGAGAACTATTTGTGTCAAGGTGGTGACTTGACATGTTGATGAAATGGCATTTATCCAAACCCTATTTATGTTGATATCTGCAACATGTTCTCAAGGTTGCCCATGTTCATTGATGCATATCTCACAAGTTGATAGGACATCTCAACTAGCTTGAAGCTAGGTTGCTTACTTGTTGTACAGTTGCATTGTTACTTTGAACCAAATCATGGGTTGCTTGCGAGTACATTCAAAGTACTCATTGGCTTGCCACTGGTTATTTAATTGGCCAAGCATGGAAGATCAGGAGTTCGAAGAATAGTTCTTTGGAGACAAACATGCGAACTAGGACGTTTCCCAGTCAGAATGCCTGTAGGGTTAAGGCAGATGGCATGGGTTCTACTTATAGACGAAGATTTCCGCTGCTTAAATTTATTTGGTATTCAGCCCCTGTGGCTTTATCTATGTAAGACTTGACCATAATGGTCATAATTTGTGTAAGATGGTATGTATGGATGTAAGACTCTTGTTATTGAGCTTCTGTGTGTTCAGTGAGCATTGATCTCTTGGATCACTGTACACGTGCATTCGATGATCATGACTTATTAGTCGGGGTCCCCACAAGTTGCCCTTTGGCTTCGCTGTTAAGCCAAGTCCAAGCGCGCCTTGGGCTCGGGGGCTACTATCGGCATTCTGGGAATGGGGGTCCCCAGACTTGCCTACCTGCGGCCTGCGGCGTGGCTCAAGCAGTGGCCCAGTACGACCCGTCTTTATCAACCCAAGCTCAATACCCTCACGAGGGGCCAAGCCTCGCGGGGCGGACGACACAAGGCTTCCTCAGGGGCTGCCTCACCAGGCAAGCTCGCGAGGAGGCGGATAGATCAAGGCAGGGGTACCTCGCGAGGTGCTCATGACGCAAGCCGTGACGATCGAGACCAGGCGGGCGCCAGCCTGTGCAGTGTCCTTGTTTCCTCTTTGGTACAAAGGGGGCAAGCGCAGGCGCGGAGTACCGAGGCATCAAGCAAAGGTTACCATATCGGTGCAACGAGACCAAGACGAGTAGAGCGGCAGGATGGAGGTCACCGTGGAGCCCAAGACGGTGTCATCGCCAGCGCCTTTGGCAGTCGAAGACCAACTTTAGTCAGGATAGCTTGTACTAGATGTTCCCCTTCAAAATGGCCGATGTTGGCTCCCTTCCCGCTCAATATTTGGGAAGAGGACCAAGGCCCCTATAAAAAGAGATAGCCACCATAGTAGAAGGCATCGAGATCTCACCTAGAGCCAAGGAAGGCGGAACCATTCCTCTCCAAGCACACCACCACAAGAACACCCCTCGCGAGGCTGTTCTTCCTCTGTACTGTTCATCATCAGCCACAGAGGCAATCCACCACCACACACACTAGAGTAGGGTATTACACCACAACAGTGGCCCGAACTAGTATATACCTCGTGTCCCTCGTGTTGTTCATCATGTAGCTTACATTCATGGCGAAGCGTTGGGACGTGGATCGGTAGGAAGCCAGAGTTCGAACCTTAAGGGTTTTGCCGGAACCCCATATCCGACAGGTGGCCAGCCCTATTTATATAGGCCCTAGTTCTCTTCCCAAATATTGAGTGGGAAGGGAGCCACCAACAGCCATTTTGAGAGCGGACAGCTAGTACAAGCTATCCTAACTAAAGGTGGTCTTCAACTGCCAAAGGCACTGGTGATGACGCCGTCTTGGGCTCCACGGTGACCTCCGCCCTGCCGCTCTGCTGGTCTTGGTCTTGTTGCACTGATATGGAAACCTTTGCTTGATGCCTCGGTACTCTGCGCCTGCGCTTTCCCCTTTGCACCAAAGAGGAAACGAGGACACTGCGCAGGCTGGTGCCCGCCTGGCGCCCGCCTAGTCTTGATCGTCATGGCTTGCGTCATGAGCACCTCGCGAGGTACCCCTTGCCTTGATCTCTCCGCCTCCTCACGAGCCTGCCTGGTGAGGCCGACCCTGAGGAGGCCATGGGTCATCCTCCCCGCGAGGCTTGGCCCCTCGCGAGGGTCTTGAACTTGGGTTGATGAAGACGGGCCGTACTAGACCGCTAGCGAGCCATGCTGCAGGCCGCAGGCACGCAAGTCTAGGGACCCCCGTTCCCAGAACGCCGACAGCTGGCGCCCCCACAATCGCTGGCCAAGCTTCGCAAGGGTCCCAGACTGGCGCAGTCTCACCACTTGAAGAGGAGCCCAGGATCGACGCCAACCAGCTGCTATCCACGACCAGAGGAGGAGCCCTGGGTAGGTAGGCCGCGCTCTAGGCAATATTGCGAAGGAAAGGCGGCAAGGGCATGGGCTCAAGGTACCTTGCAGGCAGGCTTGCTTCTCCGGCTGACGCCGTGCCAGGGGTGGTGTGCAAGCTTGGGACGCTCAAGGCTAGCGATGAAGGCGAGGCCGAAGGAGGTTGCTTCTCGGGAGACTCCGCGGGCTTGGCAGGAGTGGGCCTGTACAGACATAGTCAGGAGAGGAAGCAACGATTGGGGAATCACAAGGATAAGGTACTTACTCGTCTATGGCGATGTACTTTCTATGTTTCAACGGCCGGATGGTTCCACCACTGCAGCTCGAAGACTCCTCCTCTTGCGAAGCAAGGCGAAGTCCACACGGAACCAACCGAGGCGCTAGACGTGGGGGCCAGCGCGGTGCGTGGCTGGAGAGGCACCCAGGCGGTCGACCTCAGGAACGCCAAGCTGAGAAGAGCAATCAGGCCCCGCCTCATGCTGGCTTGCCGAGGTCTCAGGAGCTCCGGCCTCGGGAGCCGTAGACTGCATCTCCCCCTGAACGGCAGCCCCTGGTCAGGCTCATGGGTTCCGGAGGATGGCACCTCGGGAACCCCAGGCGGCGTCGGCACCTCAACACCTGCGCCTCCTGCCTCAAGCGATGCTTGCCTCCCTGCGACCACTCTTGGGGCAAGCTTGGTGCTGGCAGCAATGAGGGGAGCCACGACAAGAGGATTCTCGCGAGGCCCCACAAGGCCAACCGGGTGCAGCCCCCATTCGTCGAAGGAAGGCATCTGTCCCGCAAACTCAATCCTGTTCGAGCAGAGATACAAGAGACAACCTTCTTGCGGTACATCGCCTGGCAAGTGGTTGCCAGTCAAGGCTTCAAGCACCGTCCTCTGCACTTCGGGCGAGAGTCCCGACTCCTGATACCTCATGTGATCCTGGTCACCAGTCAAGGCCCACATCAGCCGGGAATGACGCTGGAGAGGGGCAATACAGTGGTCGAGGAACTCCTTCACCACCTGGTGTGCGGTCACGCCAAGGTCCCTCAATCTCTTTAACCGAAGCCAGGCAAAGGAAAGGTGAGGGCTCGCAAGCCTTACGGGGCCCCAGCCAGAGTTGGGGATGGCGGACGACGTCGGAGGCGAGAGCTGGGGGCTGAGCACTCCGACATCCACGTACACCCACCACGTCCAGAACCCGCTAGTGGATGGCGGGAGATCAAAATCAATCCCCGAGGCGGCCGTCTCTGCCACAGCCTGGAAGCTCAGGCACCCCGAGCACTACAAGGGGTCGATCAGCTGTAGCGAGAAGACATGGTGCAAGAGCGCGATGGAAGGAGCAATGCACACCATGGCCTCGCAAACAAAGGCGAATACAACGAGAAGGGCAACGGATTGGGGATCAAGATGCAGCTTGTGAATCTAGTAATGGGAAACCACTACGTTGAAGAAGGCGGATAAGGGGGGAAGTCAACGAAGAACTGAACCTCAGTGGCTGTCCTCTCAATGGAGGCCCGGGACGCAGGCCAAGCCACCGTCTTTCCCCACTCGTTGAAGCTGGAGGCGAGCGCAGGCAGACCTTGCCCATGGCCTCTAGGTTGAGCACCCGCGACCGGTGGACAGCGGGCTCGATTGTCGGAGGCGGGCTAGCTGAGGACAGAGGCTTCTTCCCCTTCTCCGTGCTAGTCGGCGCCATGGCAATGGAGGGGGCAGAACTCAAGTCAGATTGGGAGCAGAAGCACGGCTTGAGGAAGAACCGAGGATAGGAAGCACACTGCCTACGAGGAGGAAATAACTATGTAGGGCGCCGTGGCCGCCTAGCCAGGCGGATATTGGGGCAGTGTGGGGAAGCGGAGACGTTCACGTCCAATCAGTCGCCATGCATCGACCAAGGCTACAGGTTGTTGGGGCCCGCGGCGCTCCGCACTTGTTCTTTGGCTTCGCCGCTAAGCCAAGTATGAGCGCGCATTGGGCCCGGGGGCTACTGTCAGTGTTCTTGGAATGGGGGTCCCCAGACTTGCCTTCCTGTGGCCCGCGGTGTGGCTCCAACCAGTGGCCTAGTATGGCCAGTCTTTGTCAACCGACACTCAAGACCCTCGCGAGGGGCCAAACCTCAAGGGACGGATGACACAAGGCCTCCTCAGGAGTGGCCTCACCAGGCAGGCTCGCGGGGAGGTGGAGAGATCAAGGCAAGGGGTACCTCGCGAGGTTCCCGTGACGCAAGCCATAACGACAAAGACCAGGCGGGCGCCAGGCGGGCGCCAGTGCATGCAATGTCCTCATTTCCATTTTGTTGCTAAGAGGGCACGTGCAGGCGCAGAGTACAGAGGCATCAGGCAAAGGTTTCCATATCGGTGCAACAAAACCAAGACCAGCAGGACGACAGGACGGAGGTCATCGTGGAGGCCAAGACAGCGTCACCACCAGCGCCTTTGATAGGCGAAGGCCACCTTTAGTCAGGAAGCTTGTACTAGCTGTCCCCTTTCAAATTGGCCGTTGTTGGATCCCTTCCCGCTCAATATTTGGGGAGAGGACCAGGGCCTCTATAAATAGGGCTAGCCACCACAGTAGGAGGGACAGATCGATTCCTCACTGAGAAAACCACCAAGCACAAGAACACCTCTCCTTAGGAGGCTGTTCTTCCCTTGTACTGTTCATCATTAGCCCAAGAGGCAATCCACCACCACCACCCAGGAGTAGGGTATTACACCACAACGGTGGCCCAAACCTATATAAATCTTGTGTCTCTTCTGCTGTGAGTTTGTTGAGCTAGCTTAGGGATCGCGGCTAGGCTGAGAGTGAGATTCGGTAGGGGGAAATCTTTGTGCACCCAGTGTTCGAACCTCAAGGGTTTTGCTAGAACCCGATATTCGACAGCTGACCCTGAAGACAAGAAGACCAAGGCCAAGGACATAAAGCGCAAACGGCCGGCCGTGCTCGCGGCTGAGCCAGAGATGAAGCGTGGCTGCGACCACCCCGAGTCGTCAAAGAGAAACCGACCATTCTGCGTCTTCCACAACATCCACAGCCACAACACCAATGCCTGCTAGGAGCTCAGGGCCCTCCGTGACGGGCGCCTCGGTCGACGCCCCAAGCACAACGATTGACGCTATGGCCGCGGGGGTGGCCGAGGTGGAGGATGCTGGGACGGACGCGACCATCGCCAGGAGTGGCGCGACCACCCTCGGGAGGACCGTTGGCAGGGCCAACCTCGCGAGGGCGCCTAGAGGGAGCAGCCTCATGAGGATCGCCCTCAGGACAATGCCGGTCTTCCTCCACTGCCTCCACCACCAAGAAGGAACGAAGATCATCACCAGGACGAGGCGGATGGGGGCTTCCAGGAGCCTCGAGCCATTGCCTGCATCCTGGGTGGTTCACAGGCCCCAGCTTCTCACCGCATCTTCAAGTAGTTCACGCGCAAGGTGAACGCGAGGCTCCCAAACCTGAAGCAACTCGCTCGCTCGGGTGGTCCAAGTGCGCCATCATCTTCAGCTCCTCATATTAGCTCAAGTGCGTGGCCACTGCCGGCGCGCTCCCC
This sequence comes from Triticum dicoccoides, assembly GCF_002162155.2. Classification (NCBI taxonomy): domain Eukaryota; kingdom Viridiplantae; phylum Streptophyta; class Magnoliopsida; order Poales; family Poaceae; genus Triticum; species Triticum dicoccoides. The sequence goes on along the minus strand of NC_041389.1, from coordinate 216,028,612 downwards.
ATCCTCTGCTCACTCGTCGTCAGCAACATGTTCGTCACCAAGACTCTCATCGATGGTGGAGCGAGACTCAAGTTTCTCTATGTTCAAATGTTCGACAGGCTCCAAGTGTCATACTACCAGCTTCAGCTGACCAAGCTATTCTCAGGAGTGACCGACGGTTCCACACACCCGATAAGGCAGGTCCGTCTCCATGGCACCTTCGGCGAAAGCAACAACTACCACATCAAGCTCATCGACTTCAACGTCGCCAACATTCGTCTGCCGTACAACGCCATCCTAGGGTACCCAGCGTTGGCCAAGTTCATGGCAGCGACACGCCATGGCTACAACATCCTCAAGATGCCCGGGAGCAGCGGCCTCATCACGGTCGCTTGCCAGGAGAAGGACGCGGTGTGCTCCCTCAAGCGCGCCTACCAGTCTGCGGCAGCCGAGAACACTGAAGATGAGGGCAGTGTCCTCCCTCCTGAGGTCGCCCCCAAGATGAAGAAGTTGTAGCTGGGCCAGGGGTCTTGCAAGGAAGCATCACCCGAGGACGTCGTGATACGTCTCCAACGTATCTATAATTTTTGATTGCTCCATGCTACTTTATCTACTGTTTTGGACTATATTGGGCTTTATTTTCCACTTTTATATTATTTTTGGGACTAACCTATTAACTGGAGGCCCAGCCCAGAATTGCTGTTTTTGCCTATTCAGTGTTTCAAAGAAACGGAATATCAAACGGAGTCCAAACGGAATGAAACCTTTGGGGACGTGATTTTCTCACCGAACGTGATCTAGGAGACTTGGACCCTACTCAAGAAGTGCAGAGGCGGTCACGAGGGTGGAGGGCGCGCCCCCCTAGGTGCGCCCCCTACCTCGTGGGCCCCCTATTGCTCCATCGACGTACTCCTTCCTCCTATATATACCTACCTATCCCCAAACGATCAGAACAGGAGCCAAAAAGCTAATTCCACCACCGCAACCTTCTGTATCCATGAGATCCCATCTTGGGGCCTGTTCCGGAGCTCCGCCGGAGGGGGCATCCACCACGGAGGGCTTCTACATCAACACCATAGCCCCTCCGATGAAGTGTGAGTAGTTTACTTCAGACCTTCGGGTCCATAGCTAGTAGCTAGATGCTTCTTCTCTCTTTTTGGATCTCAATACAAAGTTCTCCCCCTCTCTTGTGGAGATCTATTCGATGTAATCTTCTTTTTGCGGTGTGTTTGTTGAGACCGATGAATTGTGGGTTTATGATCCAGTATTATCTATGGAAAATATTTGATTCTTCTCTGAATTCTTTTATGTATGATTGAGTTATCTTTGCAAGTCTCTTCGAATTATCCTTTTTGGTTTGGCCAACTAGATTGGTAGTTCTTGCGATGGGAGAAGTGCTTAGCTTTGGGTTCAATCTTGCGGTGTCCTTACCCAGTGACAGAAAGGGTTTCAAGGCACGTATTGTATTGTTGCCATCGAGGATAACAAGATGGTTTTTTATCATATTGCATGAATTTATCCCTCTACATCATGTCATCTTGCTTAAGGCGTTACTCTGTTTTTAACTTAATACTCTAGATGCATGCTGGATAGCGGTCGATGAGTGGAGTAATAGTAGTAGATGCAGAATCGTTTCGATCTACTTGTCTCGGACGTGATGCCTATATACATGATCATTGCCTAGATATACTCATAACTATGCTCAATTATGTCAATTGCTCAACAGTAATTTGTTCACCCACCGTAGAATATATATGCTCTTGAGAGAAGCCACTAGTGAAACTTATGGCCCCCGGGTCTATTCTCATCATATCAATCTCTATCACTTTATTTACTTGCTTTGTTTTTACTTTGCCTTTTACTTTTTACTTTGCAACTATCTATCAAAAATACCAAAAATATTATTTATCATCTCTATCAGATCTCACTCTCGTAAGTGACCGTGAAGGGATTGACAACCCCTAATCGCGTTGGTTGCGAGTAGCTATCGTTTTGTGTAGGTACGAGGGACTTGTGCGTGGTCTCCTACTGGATTGATACCTTGGTTCTCAAAAATTGTGGGAAATACTTACGCTACTTTGCTACATCATCCTCTCCTCTTTCGGGAAATCCAACGCAGTGCTCAAGAGGTAGCAAGAAGAATTTCTGGCGCCATTGCCAGGGAGGCTCACACAAGAAAGTCAACCATACCAAGTACCCATCGCAATCCCTATCTCTCGCATTACATTATTTGCCATTTGCCTCTCATTTTCCTGTCCCCCACTTAACCCTTGCCATTTTATTCGCCCTCTCTATCCCAATCTCCTCGTCTCTTTCCCCTTTGCCTTTTTCTTGTTGCCTTTCTGTTTTCTCGTGTGTTAGTTTGCTTATTTGTCGTCGTGGCTCTGCCTAGATTTGGTGACCTTCACCTTAAAAGGCTAGAGGAGATCGAAAGCAATGTCAGAAAGTTTATGGTTTTGCAATTTGAGCACAATAATTGCTTTAGAGACGAGATTAAGGAACAAAAAAGTTTTATGAGTTATATGAATAAAGAACTGGATGATATGTCTAAGGAGTTTGATAGTATAAGGGCCCAAATTGCTCGTCTTGAAAAAATGACCGCCGAAATTTCGGATATGCAAGCCACCTTAGTCAATAAGATGGCCGCTAAACGGAATCCCTATGAAAATCAAGATGAAGATCTAAAAGTTATTGATGTGTCCCCATTAAATCTTTGTTTTGCAATATGAATCTTTATGAAACTGAAGATGATCTTCCCTTACCTAGAAGGCGTTTTAAGAATTCGGAGTTTCTAGATCTTCATGATGAAATTGATGAAAGTGGGATTGAAAGAAATAAAAACCTAGATGTTGTTAAACCCACTATTTTGGATCTCAAGGAATTTAATTATGAAAATTGCTCTTTGATTGGTTGTATTTCCTTGTTACAATCCGAGCTAGATTCTCCTCATGCTTATAGTCAAAATAAGGCCTTTACCGAACACATTGTTGATGCCTTGATGCAATCTTATGAAGAAAAACTTGAGTTGAAAGTTTCTATCCCTAGAAAACTCTATGATGAGTGGGAACCTACTATTATAATTAAAATTAAAGATTTTGAGTTTCATGCTTTGTGTGATTTGGGTGCTAGTGTCTCTACTATTCCCAAGGCTTTGTGTGATTTGCTAGATTTCTGTGATTTCGATGATTGCTCTCTAAACTTGCATCTTGCGGATTCCACTACTAAAAAGCCTATGGTAAGAATTAATGATGTTCTTATTGTTGCAAATAGGAATTATGTGCCCGTAGATTTTATCGTTCTTTATATAGATTGCAATCCTTCATGTCCTATTATTCTTGGTAGACCTTTCCTTAGAACGATTGGTGCAATTATTGATATGAAGGAAGGGAATATTCGATTCCAATTTCCCTTAAAGAACGGCATGGAACACTTCCCTAGAAAGAAAATAAAATTACCATTTGAATCTATCATGAGAGCCACTTATGTATTGCCTTCCAAAGATGGCAATACCTAGATCTATCCTTGCTTTTATGCCTAGCTAGGGGCGTTAAACGATAGCGCTTGTTGGGAGGCAACCCAATTTTATTTTGTGTTTTTTTGTTTTCGCTTCTGTTTAGGAATAAATAATCCATATAGCCTCTGTTTGGATGTGGTTTTATCTTTTAATTAGTGTTTGTGCCAAGTAGAACCTATAGGATAACCTACGATGATAGTTGATTTGATTCTTCTGAAAAACAGAAACTTTGCACGCACGAATATAATTTTGTTAAATCACAGGAATGTGATTTTGCGTTGATTCTTTTTTATGATGTTCAATAAATAAATTGTGCAGGACTTTCTATTTTGGTAGAATTTGTAAATTTCCAGAAGTTTGCGTTAGTTACAGATTACTATAGACTGTTCTGTTTTTGACAGATTCTGTTTTACGTGTGTTGTTTGCTTATTTTGATGAATCTATGGCTAGTAAAATAGTTTATAAACCATAGAGAACCTGGAATACAGTAGGCTTAACACCAATATAAATAAAGAATGAGTTCATTAAAGTACCTTGAAGTAGTCTTTTTTTTTCTTTCTCTAACGGAGCTCACGAGATTTCTGTTGAGTTTTGTGTTGTGATGTTTTCAAGTTTTGGGTGAATTATTTTGATGGATTATGGAACAAGGAGTGGCAAGAGCCTAAGCTTGGGGATGCCCATGGCACCCCAAGATAATCCAAGGACACCAAAAAGTCAAAGCTTGGGGATGCCCCGGAAGGCATCCCCTCTTTCGTCCACTTCCATCGGTAATTTACTTGGAGCTATATTTTTATTCACCACATGATATGTGTTTTGCTTGGAGCGTCTTGTATTATTTGCGTCTTTGCTTGTTAGTTTAACAAAATCATCCTTGCTGTACACACCTTTTGAGAGAGCCATACATGAATTGGAATTTGTTAGAATACTCTATGTGCTTCACTTATATCCTTCGAGCTTGATAGTTTTGCTCATAGTGCTTCACTTATATCTTTTGAGCTTGATAGTTTTTGCTCTAGTGCTTCACTTATATGTTTTAGACCACGGTGGTGGATTTGTTTTAAACAAACTATTGATCTCTCATGCTTCACTTAGATTATTTTGAGAGTCATTAATAGCATGGTAATTTGCTTAATATTAATATACTTGGTATTGAAGATATGTGAAACTTTCTTTTGAGTGAATTGAATACTAAGATAAGTTTGATGCTTGATAATTGTTTTGAGATATGGAGGTGATAATATGAAAGTCGTGCTAGTTGGGTGATTATGAATTTGAGAAATACTTGCATTGAAGTTTGCAAGTCCCGTAGCATGCACGTATGGTTAAAGTTGTGTAACAAATTTGAAACATGAAGTGTACCTGGCTTGTGCATCCATATGAGTGGCGGTCGGGGACAAGCGATGGTCTTTTCCTACCAATCTATCCCCCTAGGAGCATGCACGTAGTACTTGAATTTTTGATGGCTTCTAAATTTTTGCAATAAGTATATGAGTTCTTTTGACTAATGTTGAGTCCATGGATTATACGCACTCTCACCTTTCCGCCTTTGCTAGCCTCTTCGGTACCGTGCATTGCCCTTTCTCACCTTGAGAGTTGGTGCAAACTTCGCCGGTGCATCCAAACTCCGTGATACGATATGCTCTATCACACATAAACCTCCTTATATCTTCCTCAAAACAGCCACCATACCTACCTATTATGGCATTTCCATAGCCATTCCAAGATATATTGCCATGCAACTTCCATCATCATCATCATGACATACATTACTTTTGTCATATCGCTATTGCATGATCATGTAGTTGACATCGTATTTGTGGTAAAGCCACCATGCATTATTTTTCATACATGTCACTCTTGATTCATTGCACCATCCCGGTACACCGCCGGAGGCATTCATATAGAGTCATATCTTGTTCTAGTTTCGAGTTGTAATCCTTATGTTGTAATCAATAAAAGTCTGATGATCATCATTATTAGAGCATTGCCCAATCAAAAAAAAGGGAAGCCAAAAAAAAGGCACAAAAAAAGAAAATAAAGAAAATAAATAAAAAAGGGCAATGCTACTATCTCTTTTTCCACACTTGTGCTTCAAAGTAGCACCTTGTTCCTCATGTAGTGAGTCTCATATATTGTGCTGCAAAGTAGCACCTTGTTCCTCATGTAGTGAGTCTCATAACTTGTCTTTTTACACCAGTGGGAATTTTTCATTATAGAACTTGGCTTGTATATTCCTATGATGGGCTTCCTCAAATGCCACGGGTCTTCGTGAGCAAGCAAGTTGGATGCACGCCCACTAGTTTTCTTTTGTTGAGCATTCATAGATCTAGCGCATCCGTTGCATGGCAATCCCTACTCCTCATGTTGACATCAAGATGGGCATCTCCATAGCCCGTTGATTATCCTCGTCAATGTGAGACTTTCTCCTTTTTTATCTTCTCCACACAATCCCCATCATCATATTCTATTCCTCCCATAGTGCTATATCCATGGCTCGCGCTCATGTATTGTGTGAAGGTTGAAAAAGTTTGAGATTATTTAAGTATGAAACAATTGTGTGGCTTGTCACCGGGGGTATAGAAGTTGGGAACATCTTTGTGTGACGAAAATGAAGCATAGCCTAACTATATGATTTTGTAGGGATGAACTTTCTTTTGCCATGTTATTTTGAGAAGACATGATTGCTTTGATTAGTATGCTTGAAGTATTATTATTTTTGTGTCAATATGAACTTTTGTCTTGAATCTTTCGGATCTGAATATTCATATCACAATTAAGAAGATTTACATTGAAATTATGCCAAAGTATCACTCTGCATCAAAAATTCTTTTTTTACCATTTACATACTCGAGGACGAGTAGGAATTAAGCTTGGGGATGCCTGATACGTCTCCAACGTATCTATAATTTTTGATTGCTCCATGCTACTTTATCTACTGTTTTGGACTATATTGGGCTTTATTTTCCACTTTTATATTATTTTTGAGACTAACCAATTAACCGGAGGCCCAGCCCACAATTGCTGTTTTTTTGCCTATTTCAGTGTTTCGAAGAAACGGAATATCAAATGGAGTCCAAACGGAATGAAACCTTCGGGAACGTGATTTTCTCACCGAACGTGATCCAGGAGACTTGGAGCCTACTCCAAGAAGTGCCAAAGGCTGTCACAGGGGTGGAGGGCGCCCCCCTGGGCGCGCCTCCCTACCTCGTGGGCCCCCTGTTGCTCCACTGACGTACTCCTTCCTCCTATATATAGCTACGTATCCCCAAACGATCAGAATAGGAGCCAAAAACCTAATTCCAGCGCCGCAACCTTCTGTATCCACGAGATCCCATCTTGGGGCCTGTTCCGGAGCTCCGCTGGAGGGGGCATCCACCACGGAGGGCTTCTACATCAACACCATAGCCCCTCCGATGAAGTGTGAGTAGTTTACTTCAGACCTTCGGGTCCATAGCTAGTAGCTAGATGGCTTCTTCTCTCTTTTTGGATCTCAATACAATGTTCTCCCCCTCTCTTGTGGAGATCTATTCGATGTAATCTTCTTTTTGTGGTGTGTTTGTTGAGACCGATGAATTGTTGGTTTATGATCCAGTATTATCTATGGAAGATATTTGATTCTTCTCTGAATTATTTTATGTATGATTGAGTTATCTTTGCAAGTCTTTTCGAATTATCCTTTTTGGTTTGGCCAACTAGATTGGTAGTTCTTGCAATGGGAGAAGTGCTTAGCTTTGGGTTCAATCTTGCGGTGTCCTTACCCAGTGACAGAAAGGGTTGCAAGGCACGTATTGTATTGTTGCCATCGAGGATAACAGGATGAGTTTTCTATCATATTGCATGAATTTATCCCTCTACATCATGTCATCTTGCTTAAGGCATTACTCTGTTTTTAACTTAATACTCTAGATGCATGCTGGATAGCGGTCGATGAGTGGAGTAATAGTAGTAGATGCAGAATCGCTTCGATCTACTTGTCTCGGACATGATGCCTATATACATGATAATTGCCTAGATATACTCATAACTATACTCAATTATGTCAATTGCTCAACAGTAATTTGTTCACCCACCATAGAATATCTATGCTCTTGAGAGAAGCCACTAGTGAAACCTATGGCCCCCGGGTCTATTCTCATCATATCAATCTCTATCACTTTATTTACTTGCTTTGTTTTTACTTTGCCTTTTACTTTTTACTTTGCATCTATCTATCAAAAATACCAAAAATATTATTTATCATCTCTATCAGATCTCACTCTCGTAATTGACCGTGAAGGGATTGACAACCCCTAATCCCGTTGGTTGCGAGTAGCTATCGTTTTGTGTAGGTACGAGGGACTTGTGCGTGGTCTCCTACTGGATTGATACCTTGGTTCTCAAAAACTAAGGGAAATACTTACGCTACTTTGCTGCATCATCCTCTCCTCTTATGGGAAATCCAACGCAGTGCTCAAGAGGTAGCACGCCGCACTGAGCCTTGCGTCCCCGGACGGAGCTCCTTCACCTATCGCATAGGGAGGCGTGCCCGGCGCCCCTCTCAGGCTGGGCTCGGGGGCTCTCCTCGGGAGGGCCTCATACCTAGCCAGCATCACGAGGGAGGCCCTCGGGCACCATGTGGAGGCGCGCTTTAGTGCATGCTTCCCACGAGAAGGCGTCAGGCGTTCAGGAGTTCATTAGCAAGGCAATCGAGGAGATTCAAGAGGCAAGGGTTCTGCAAGGCGATCGCCGCCTACCACGAGGCGCGGCTCACTGCCCTGGCGAGGGTAAGGAGTTCCGTGTCTGCATCGACATCCCAGGGCTCAATTGGGCCGTATCTCGGTAGCTCTTCTGGCCGTCTCGTGTTGGCCGATGCGAGGATCCACCCCACAGCTACGTCTGCATGTGTTTCGGCCTAACAGGCGCAACTGTGTTGTTCCAGCGCTGCACAAGGGGCGCCCAGGTAGCTCGCAAGGCCAGGCACCAGGCGAGCCTGACGGAGATGGAGGTGCATCTTCAGGAGCCTCCTGGGCCCCCTTGGCCTCTCGAGGCTTGGGGCCAAGGAGGCTTGTGAGGAATGACTCTAGCAACGTGCCTCTTCTGCTACCCCGACATCTCTTCAACGACGGTACCAGGTGACATCTCTCTAGTTCGTTCAGTTTGGGGGCGCCCCACGGGCTGCATCATCCCCAAGCCGTATGGGTCCGTCCCTACAGTGTGTATCGTTTTGCATTCACCACGATTGTCTAACCATATTTTATGAGTTTATCTATAATCGTCACTCTGCGGCCTTGAGTCTTAACCGCCTCGTGGTCTCCCTACATTTGCTGGCTTGTCCCTCACTTGCCTCGCTGCATGGCTACTCACATCGGCACTACGCTTGTGCTCGGGTCCGTCCCTGCAACACTGACAAACCCAAGGACCGAGCTTTGGCTTGCTACCCGCCTCGCGCACGCCACCTCACCAGGTGCTCGGTGCCGTCATCTTTCGCCAGGAGCCTGTCGGATTTCGGGTTTTGGCAAAACCCTTGAGGTTCAAACACTGGGGTGCGCACGAAGACTTCCCCCTACCGAATCTTGCACTCAGCCTCACCGCGATCCCTAAGCTTAGATCGATGAACTCACAACACAAGAGACACAAGATTTATACAGGTTTGGGCCACCGTTGTGGTGTAATACCCTACTCCTGTGTGGTGGTGGTAGATTGCCTCTTGGGCTGATGATGAACAATACAAGGGAAGAACAGCCTCCTGAGGAGAGGTGTTCTTGAGCTAGTGCGGTTGCTCGGGGAGGAATTGATCAATCCCCTCTATTGTGGTGGCTAGTCCTATTTATAGAGGCCCTTGTCCTCTCCCCAAATATTGAGCGGGAAAGGATCCAACAACGACCAATTCGAAAGGGGACAGCTAGTACAAGCTATCCGGACTAAAGGTGGTCTTTGCCTGCAAAGGCGCTGGTGATGACGTCGTCTTTAGATCCATGATGACCTCCGTCCTGCTGGTCTTGGTCTTGTTGCACCGATATGGAAACCATTCCCATATGCCTCGGTACTCCACGCCTGCGCTTGCCCCCTTAGCACCAAAGGGGAAACAAGAAAACTGCGCATGCTGGCGCCCGCTTGGCGCCCGCCTGGCCTTGGTCGTCATGGCTTGCATCACGTGAATCTCGCGAGGTACCCCGTGCCTTGATCTCTCCGCCCCCTCGCGAGCCTGCCTGGTGAGGTCGCTCTTGAGGAGGCCTTGTGTCGTCCGCCCCGCGAGGCTTGGCCCCTCGCGAGGGTCTTGAGTGTTGGTTGATGGAGATGGGCCATACTAGGCCACTAGTGGAGCCATGCTGCGGGCCGCAGGCAGGCAAGTCTAGGGATCCCCTTTCCCACAACGCTGACAGTAGCCCCCGGGCCCAAGGCGCGCTCGAACTTGGCTTAGCGGTGAAGCCGAAGGGCAAGTGTGGAGCGCCGCAAGCCCCAACAGCCTGTGGCCTTGGTCGAGGTATGGCGACTGATTGGACGTGGGCGCCTCCACTTCCCCACGCTGCCACGGCAACTACCCGACTTGATGAGTCCCTGTTGCATGCAAAAAGGGGCATCATTACCTGCGATCGCGTAGGTTGATGGTTGGCCTCCCTTGGGTTATAAATGAAGAGGGGCGAAAGCCCCCGTCGCCCATCTCTTCTCATTCCGCTCGCTTCTCCTCCCTTGCTTCGTTGTTTGTAGCGTCCCCCATGGCGCCCGCGAAGAGGTTTTCTGCCGCGGAGAAGGGGAAGGCTCGGCAGGAAGGGTCTGGCTCTCCTCCGCCCAAGCGCGGACGCGGTCGCCCTCGCAAGCACTCCACGACCCCCGCCGTGGCTTCCCGCGGTCACGGCGGTGGCCCTTCACGTGGTGGTGGCCGCCCAAGTCAAGGCAAATCGGTCGATGGAGAAAGGCGTGCTGTGGCTGCGCGGCCTCCCCGGCCGCACTTCCACTCAGCGGAGGTGCTGGCGGAGTTCGTCCTGTGGTCAGAAAACCCGGCCGGCAACTGGCTTCAGCTCCCGCGCTTCTTCGTCGGCAAGCTGCCGGCCACTGGCCCAGGCGGGCTCTGGTTGCAGGCGGACGGCTGCTGCAGCAGGGCCTCCTGGGTCGCGGTGAAGGTCTCCGTCACCGGCAACGCAACCTTGGCACGAGGTTGGCAGGCGTTCGCCCGCACACATGGTCTCGGCAAGCAATGCATCCTCCATTCCAGGTATGATGGCGACACGACCCTCTATGCGAGGGTGTTCGGAGAGGATGGCCGCCGCATTGGGTGCTCCCGGAGACGAGGAGCTCGGTCTTGGCAATGGTTGTGTTGAAGGTGCAGGCGAACTTGCTCCCGGCGGCGACCGTGGCTTGTCAAGCTACGGCGACTCTTCCTCCGGCGGCAGCTCCTCCAGCGGCAGCTACGATCAACCGCCACACCGTCGTGCCCGCCTCGGGGGCGGCAGCGGGTCGTCCCATCGCCATGCATCGATGAAGCGCGAGGCGGGGTTTGGCTGAGCTTAGGAGGTCGCCATAGATCCCTCCTCGTGAGCTTCTGCAAGGCGTCTGCTGCTTTTGTTTTGTTTCCCTTCTTTCCTGAATCGAGAGAGACAAGTATGGGGCCCCGTGGGGGCATGCAACAAACTATGATTTCCTATTTAACATGCTGCATCTATTGTTCTTGTGCTGTGTCATGGTGTCATTGTTGTACATTGGCGTGTAGGAGCAACTTAGCTTGGTATGTTTGAAGTAGTTCCCGCCTCGTGAGGTGCCCACTTTAGGCCTTGCCGATCGCCTTAAGAGCTGCAAAAACTCATTAAGAGACTATCATTTTCTGAACACTAGTCATAAGGGCTGCCGGCCACGGCCCGACGCTTCGTGACGCGGTACCCGAGGGGCACAGACTGGGAGGGGTGCTCCCGCTGTGAATTCGAACGAGAGAGCCTCGCGAAAGTCATAAGAGGAAGGGCTCACGAGGGCATCAGCGCAGCCCCCTCGCGAGGCTTGCGAGAGAGAGCAAGTCAGAGAAAGAGCTGAAGACAGAAAACGGAGGCAGAAGGCGACGGAACATAACCGGCAAAGAACACCAGAAGCAACTTTAATCAAGGTTCAAACGAGGAAGAGCGAGCCAACTGCAGAAAGCAAATGAAAAGTCGCGTCCGACACCTAGTCCAGTCTTCGACGTCTTCTCACCAGCGTGGAGCTAAGTGCTGCCACTAGGCGTGGGGGGGAGCCCTCGAGGCCCAAGGGCAGCACACCTGAGACTCCGGGGCGTGTACAGCCCCATTCATTATTACATGAGACTTTCATGGGCGGTGAGGTTCACAGGCACTGGGCCTTCTTCACAGGCACCAGGCCTTTCTTCAGGCGGCGAGCTTCACAGGCACTGGTCCTTCTTCATAGGCACAGGGCCTTTCTTCAGGCGGCGAGCTTCACAGGCATTTGGCCTTCTTTACAGGCACCGGGCCTTTCTTTAGGGGTAGAACTTCCGGAGGTGCTGGATGTTCCAGGCGTTCAGGATGGGTACCCCATCCAGGGTCTCCAGGTGCGCGGTGCCAGGCCTGGAGACATGGACGACCTTGAATGGGCCCTGCCACATGGGTGAAAGCTTATGCAACCCTTCCCTGGAGAGCACCCACCTCAGTACAAGGTCACCTACCTCGAGCGTCCTGGGGCGGAAGCTACGACAGTGATACCGCCGCAGCGCCTGCTGGTTTCTTGCCGCCCATAGCGTGGCTTCATGGCGGCGTTCCTCCCCCAGCATGAGGTCCATACCCCACATGGCGTCCTGCTGCGCCTCATCAAACACAGGACCCACGCGGAGTGACGCCTGACCTCGTGAGGGAGAACCGCTTCTGCTCTGTAGACGAGGAAGAACGGGGTCTCGCCCGTTGGCTTGGTGGCGGTACTGCGGATGGACCACAACACGGCTGGAGCTCGTCGTGCCAGCCCCTGCCACAGGCCTCCAGGTTCTTCTTGAAGGTCCTGGTCTTGAGGCCCCTCAAGACCTCCGCGTTGGCACGTTCGGCCTGTCCGTTGCTCCGTGGGTGCGCCACTGAAGCGTAGCAGATCTGTGTTCCAAGGGTAGCACAATATGTTTTGAAGAGATTGCTGGTGAACTACGAACCGTTGTCGGTGATGACGCGGTTAGGGACCCCAAACCAGCTCACGAGGCCCTTGATGAACTCGACCGCGAAACCGGATGGGATGGTGCGGACGGCTTCCACCTCCGCCCACTTGGTGAACTTGTCGATGGCGACGTAGAGGTAGTGGTAGCCCCCAGGCGCTCGAGGCAATGGGCCCTAGATATCCAACCCCCAGACCGCGAACGGCCACGAGAGCGGGATGGTCTGCAGGCCCTGCGCTGGCTGATGGATCTGCTTGGCGTCGAATTGGCAGGCTTCACAGGACTTCACCAGCTCGGTCGCGTCGTTGAGTGCCATAGGCCAGTAGAAACCACTGCAAAATGCCTTGCCGACGAGGGTCCATGACGATGGGTGGTGTCTGCAATCTCCACCGTGTATGTCAGCCAGCAGCTCTTTCCCCTGTTCCCTGGAGATGCAACATAGAGAAACATTATTCGGCTGCTTCCAGTATAACTCACCGTCTTGGATGCAGTAGGCCATGGCCTGCCAGGCCACGCGCTCCTCTTCCTCCTCCTTCCCCGGTAGCATCCCTTATGTCAATCATTCCTTGAATTCCTTGGTCCAGCATCCCTCCTGAGGCTCCAGCGCGAAGAGTAGGTGCGCTCCCGAGGTCGGGCCACAGGCCGGTGCTCCTGTGGTAGGTGGCTGAGGGAGTTCTTCTCGCCGATGGCTTGAAGAGTTGTTCCTCGAAAACGCCAGGCTCCTGAGGCAGCCGTTTGGATGCCCTCCTGGCAATGTCATCAGCCTCTTTGTTGGGGCCGCGGGGCACATGCTGCAACTCTAGCCCCCAGAACTGCTTCTCCATCTTATGTACTTCCGCGAGATATGCTTCCATGTGCTCATCCTCCAGCTCATACAACTTGTTGGAGAAGTTGACGAGGAGTTGCGAATCGCCCTTGATGACGAGGCGCTTCACTCCCAGTACTCTTGCAGCTTTCAGGCCTGCTATGAGGCCCTCATATTCTGCTATGTTGTTGGAGACCTTCTCGCCCTGCTGGAAACAGAGCTGTACAGCGTAGTAGAGCTTGTCCTAAGTGGGTGATATAAGCACTGCGCCAGCCCCCGCGCCCTTCCGCGAGAAGGCAATATTGAAATACATGACCCAGCCATCTGGTGCCTCACTTCCTAGGGAGAGAGAGCGGCTCTCGCCCACCTTGAGCTTTGGCGCGTCCGTCCATTCAGCCATGAAATATGTAAGGGCGGCCCCTTTGATGACCCTAGTTGTGCTGAACTCCAACTGAAACGCCTGTAGCTCGATGTTCCATTGGGCGACTCTCCTAGCGGAGTTGGGGCTCCTAAGTACCCTTTCCAATGGTTAGTCCGAGACGACCTTGATGGGGTGACCTTGAAAGTAGTGCCGCAGATTACGTGAGGTCACCAAGAGCGCGAGTAAGAGCTTCTGAGGCATGGGGTACCGTGCCCTTGCATCCCGCAACACCGTGCTGACGAAGTACACCGGGTGCTCGATGAGGGTGGGTGCGCTAATGTGGCCTGCGTCTTCCGGAGGTTGAGGCGCCTCCTGAGATAATGGAGCCCCCAGCGCCTCGTCGCTTGGTGGGGCCTCTTCAGCCCTGCTGCCGTTGTCATGGGCCTCACGAGGCCTTCCTGGTCTTGTGTCACCCCGGCTGAGGCCGTGGCTGGGCGGGATGCGGCCTTAGCCTGGCGCTCCTCCCGAACCGCCACCAGGGCTTCGCTGGTGGAGTAGGGAGTGGCAGCAAGGTAGAGCACTAGGGGCTCGAGAGGGCGCGGCGCCACCATCACGGGAGGGCTGGTCAGGTATTTCTTGTGGTCTTGAAACGCTTGGTCGGCCTCCTGTGTCCACTCGAATGGTCCGTTTTTATTCATCAGCTTGAAGAACGGTAGGGGCCGCTCCCCCAGCTTGGAGATGAAGCGTCCTGACGCAGTCACGCGAACGGTGAGCTTCTGCATTTCTCTGAGGGTTTGCGGCGGACTCATGTCTTTGATTGCCTTGACTTTCTCTGGGTTGTCCTCGATCCCCCAGTGGGACATGAGGAAGCCCAGCAACTTGCCTGAAGGGATGCCGAACACGCACTTCTCCGGGTTGAGTCGCAGGTCTACCTGGCGAAGGCTCGCAAAGTTCTTCTCCAAGTCCTGGATTAAGGTCCTTGCCTCCCGAGACTTCACCACAATGCCGTCGACGTAAGCCTCGGCGTTCTTCCTGAGCTGCCGGCCCAAGGCAATGTGCATCAGCCGTTGGAAGGTCGCGCCCGCGTTGCGCAACCCGAATGACATGCAAGTGTAGCAGTATACCCCACATGTGGTCAGGAAGGTTGTCTTCTCTATGTCTTCCACAACCATCTTGATCTAGTGATAACCCAAAAACACATCCAAGAAACACAGCAGGTCGCACTCGGCGGTGGAGTCCATGATCTGGTCGATGCGGGGAAGCGAGAACGTGTCTTGGGGGTAGGCCTTGTTGAGGTTGGTGAAGTCGACGCACATGCGCTCCTTTCCCCCCTTTTTGGCATGAAAACGGGGTTTGCCAGCCATTCGGGGTAGCGAACCTCGCGAATAACACCTGCGGCCTCCAGCTTGCGGGTTTCTTGGACGATGAAGGTCTGCTTCTCCGTAGACTGTCACCTCGCCTTCTACTTCACAGGGCGCACATTGCGGCACACATTCAGGTGATGCTCAATCACCTCCCTTGGGACCCCCACTATCTACTTGGGTTCCCACGTGAACACCTCCTTGTCCGCACACAAGAATTTCACCAGCGCCTTCTCTTGGTCGGGGTCGAGCTCGACACCTATGGTGAAGGTGGCTCCCGAGAACCCGTCTTCCTCAACTGGCATCTACTTGGTCTCTGCCTTATCCTGAGTGAACAACTGCTTCTTTTTGGTCGGTGCAGCTTCCTTTGCCTTGGAGGCGTCCGCGCCGGTGGGCTGCGCCGCCGCGGTGGCCTTGAGGGCAATCTTGAGCGCCATAAGGGCATCCTTGGTATCCCCAGCTATGGTGTGGGCGCCATCGCTCCCGGGCATCTTCATGAGGTTGTAGGCCGGATGGATTGCTGCCATGAACTGAGCCAGGGCTGGGTATCCGAGGATGGCATTGTACGGGAGGCCGATGTGAGCAACGTCGAATTTGACCAGCTTCGTGTGGTAGTTGTCACGGGGCCGAAGGTCACGGGGAGGCGGATCTGCCCCAGGGAACTGGAGGAACCGCCTCCGACGCCTGAGAAGGGATTGCTAGGTCGGAGCCGCTCTAGCGGTACGGGGAGGAGGCTGAAGGCCTCCACTGAGAGCACATTGAGGCCGGCACCACTTCGATGAGGGTTTTGGTGACGACCACTTGGCAGATGGTGGGCATCTAGAGCATCGGGAGCGCACCTGAGAAGGCGGTGGTGACGGGGTGATCTTGTGAGTCGAAGGTCAGGTCGGCCTTGGGCGCCACCCAACCCGGGGGAGCTCCTTGTCGCGGGAGAACGGTGCTAATCCGGCAAAAGAACGGCTTTGCGTGGCAGTCTGAGGGTGGCGCCTGGGAGCCGCCCAGGAGGGCTGCGATGACTGGGGGCGCCGGTGCCGCGAAGTGGGCGAGGAAGAGGTCGCGCAGCTCCTGCCAGGAGGCCACAGAAGATGCCGACAGGTTGATCAACCAAGCGCGCGGGACGCCGGTGAGGGCCATGGGAAACCAGTTGGCCATGACCCTGTCGTCGCCCTTGAGGATGGCCTCCTCATACGCCGGCAGGAAAACCAGCAGATCCGCCGTGCCGTCGTAGTGCGGTGGCATCTCTGGTTTGAACTTAGGCGGCCACTGCACCTGCCGCAAGGTGGGGGCCAAGGCTCGGAGCCCCCTGGCCCCAGCGCTGGCGCCGGTCGCCGGAGCCGGAAGTGCGATGTACGCCATGGGGGCGAAGCGCGGTGTTGGCGGAGTGCGGGTTGATGGAAGTAAAAGCTCCGGCGCACCCCTACCTGGCGCGCCAAATGTCGGATTTCGGGTTCCGCAAAACCCTTGAGGTTTGAACACTGGGGTGCGCACGAAGACTTCCCCCTACCGAATCTCGCGCTCAACCTCGCCGCGGTCCCTAAGCTTAGATAGATGAAGTCACAGCACAAGAGACACAATATTTATACAGGTTCGGGCCACCGTTGTGGTCTAATACCCTACTCCTGTGTGGTGGTGGTGTATTGCCTCTTGGGCTGATGAGGAATAGTACAAGGGAAGAACAGCCTCCTGAGGAGTGGTGTTCTTGAGCTAGTGCGGTTGCTAGGGGAGGAATTGATCGATCCCCTCTACTGTGGTGGCAATTCCTCTTTATGGAGGCCCTGGTCCTCTCCCCAAATATTGAGCGGGAAAGGATTCAACAACGGCCAATTCGAAAGGGGAGAGCTAGTACAAGCTATCCTGACTAAAGGTGGACTTCTCCTGTCAAAGGCGCTCGTGATGACGCCGTCTTGGGATCCACGATGACCTCCGTCCTGCTGTCCTGTTGGTCTTGGTCTTGTTGCACCGATATGGAAACCTTTGCCTGATGCCTCGGTACTCTGCGCCTGGGCTTGCCCCCTCAGCACCAAAGGGGAAATGAGGACATTGCACGCGCTGGCGCCTGCCTGGCCTTGGTCGTCATGGCTTCGATCATGGGAACCTTGCGAGGTACCCCATGCCTTGATCTCTCCGTCCCCTCGTGAGCCTGCCTGGTGAGGCCGCTCCTGAGGAGGCATTGTGTTGTCCGCCCCACGAGGCTTGGCCCCTCGCGAGGGTCTTGAGTGTTGGTTGATGAAGACGGGCCATACTGGTCCACTGGTGGAGCCACACCACGGGCCGCAGGCAGGCAAGTCTGGGGACCCCCTGTCACATCCCTAGCTTCTGGTGCTACCTAGTGTTTGCATCTTGCTTGCATCATGTTTAATTTTATGGAAATTTGAAATGGGGATGTTCAAACCCTAGAATCAAAAGGAATTCAAATAGGTTCAACCAAAATATTTTTCAATGATTTCAAAATGCCCTTTAAAAATGTTCGTCATTTCTGGATCAAGGTGGAAGCATCTACCAAAAATGGTTCACATTTTTGCAGGACATATTTGGACTTTGAATTAATTCAAACATATTTGAATTGGAGCTATTTAAATGCTATATATATTTTACATGCTCCAAAAATGTTGGAAATTGTTAAGGGTCTCTGAAATAATTCAGAAAGCACCCATAATTATTTCCAGGATTTTATGAAATGAATTAGTATTTTACTAATTCAAAATAGAGGAATAAAATAGAAAACTGAAACAAAATAACGGAGAGAGAGAGAGAGAGAAACACACCTGCGCCTCACCTGTGCTGGCCCAGCCCACCTAGCCAGTCCACTTGGCGGCCCAGCCCACCAGGGGCACCGCTGTCTTCAACCTCTGCCTACTGGCAGAGGCGTGTCGACGCACCCGTGCCCGAGCCTCCACCTCCTGCTTCGTGCTGGAGGCCTCCCCTTCGGGCCTATCCGCGCCTGGAGACGCCCAGCACCCCCTCGCCCACTCCCCCGCCTCTCTGGCCTCTCCCCACCGCTCCGGCTCTCTCTCCAGCAGCCGCCCGAACACACCCGTAGCGCGCAGCTCACCGCTGCCGTGCCCACTGGCCTCCCCTCGCCTCCCCACTTGTCTGGAAGCTCCGCACTCGTCGCGTACATCGTCTCCGTCAATACTGTCACGCCCAATATGCGACCCTATCCAAAAGGAACTCGAAGGTCCCACCAAGGATAGACCCACATATTGGAACGCTTTTGCAAGGTGGATATCATTACATCAACATTACATAATAGATGGGGATACATACAAAAGGCATACAATGCCACACGAATACAACATCATCATACAAGAGATCAACATCCGACTACGGATGGAACACAAACAGAAACTCAAACGACATCCACCCTGCTAGCCCAGGCTGCCGACCTGGAACCTATCCCCTGATCGAAGAAGAAGCAGAAGAAGAACTCAAGCAAGCAAGCATCGCTCTCGCGTCAAGATCATCGCATAACCTGTACCTGCAACTGTTATTGTAGTAATCTGTGAGCCACGAGGACTCAGCAATCCCATTACCATGGGTATCAAGACTAGCAAAGCTTAAAGGGAGAGGAAGGGGTAAAGTGGTGAGGTTGCAGCAGCGACTAAGCATGATATGGTGGCTAACATACGCAAATAAGAGCGAGAAGAGAAGCAAAGGAACGGTCGTCAACTAGCAATGATCAAGAAGTGATCCTGAACTCCTACTTACGTCAAACATAACCCAGAAACCGTGTTCACTTCCCGGACTCCGCCAAGAAGAGACCATCACGGCTACACACGCGGTTGATGCGTTTTAATTTGGATCTGGTGTCAAGTTATCTACAACCTGACATTAAAAAATTCCCATCTGCCACATAACCGCGGGCACGGCTCTCGAAAGTTTATACCCTGCAGGGGTGTCCCAACTTAGCCCATGACAAGCTCTCGCGATCAACGAAGGAATAGACCTTCTCCCAGGAAGACCCGATCAGTCTCGGAATCCCGGTTTACAAGACATTTCGACAATGGTAAAACAAGACCAGCAAAGCCGCCCGATGCGCCGACAATCCCAATAGGAGCTGCACATATCTCATTCTCACGGCAACACCGGATGAGACATCCTACGAGTAAAACCAGACCTCGAGTTTCCCCGAGGGGGCCCCGCAGTCTACTCGGTTCGAACCAGCACTTAGACAAGCACTGGCCCGGGGGGGCTAAAATAAAGATGACCCTCGGGTTGGCCGACCCAAGGGAAGGGTATAGGTGGTGGTGAGGCAAATGGTAAAACCAAGGTTGGGTCTTGCTGGACAAGTTTTATTCAAAGCGAACTATCAGGGGGGTCCCATAAATCACCCGACCGCGTTAGGAACGCAAAAATCCGGGAACATAACACCGGTATGATGGAAACTAGGGTGGCAAGAGTGGAACAAAACACTAGGCATAAGGCCGAGCCTTCCACCCTTTACCAAATATATAGATGCATTAATAATATAAGAGATATTGTGATATCCGAACATAAACCCTGTCCACCATGGAAAAATCTTCAACTTCACCTGCAACTAGCAACGCTATAAGAGGGGTTGAGCAAAAGCGGTAACATAGCCAAACAACGGTTTGCATGGGAAAGGTGTCAAAGGTTAGAGGTTCATGGCAATTTGGGATGGCTTGAATAAACAGGTGATAGGTAGCGCAGCATAGCGAAAGAACGAAGCAACTAGCATAGCAATGATAGTAGTGAGATCCAGGGTAGCGGTCATCTTGCCTGAAATCCCGCTAGGAAGAAGAACGAGTCCATGAAGAAGATGAAGCCACGAATACGAACCAAGCGGAGACGAACGAATCCTCACGATCGCAACGAAACGGGAACTATAGAGAAGAAGCACACAACATGGTAAACACACCACACATGAACAAGACATGATGCACAACAAGCATGATGCATGGCAAGGCTACATGAAGCTACTCATGGCAAGAGACGATGCAAAGAAGAACAACACATCAAGGCAAGTTTAAATGAGGCCGGAAACAACATATAACAATTCCGGTAAGTCCTCATATGCAAATTTCGAAATTGGTCCAGATCTGAATAAACATTATGTTCAAGTTGTTAAACAGCAAGTTAAAATGCACCAAGATGATCTACACGAGATTCTAGTCAAGTTACATATAAAGTTCATTTAGTTCGGAGCTACGGCCTAGAAGATATGAGCAAAACAAGTTAAACATGGCATTGATGCAAAATGCACCCAAACATCAAGCAAACACCTCAAAACATGGATGCAACATGATAATATGAAACTACATGCAATTCTAAGCAAGTTTCGTATAGAGCACACTCAAAACGGAGCATCGGTGCAACACATACACTCTATACAAGGCATAGCAACAATCTGTCCATAACAGCAACTAGGCATATGGCAAGCATCAAAGCAGCAAGCTAAAGCACCCCAACATAAGAAAAAAAGGCATGGGCATGACGTACAGGTAAAGCATAACAAAACATGAACACTGAGCTATCTCCAGAAACAACTAGAACATGCTCAAAAGGACATGGTAACATTGCAAATAATAACAGTTACAGAATTTAGCAGAAATAACATCAGGTTGCAATATTTAGAGCTATCAAAAAAGATGTTACAGGAACTTATCATGGCAAACAAAGGCGTGGCATGAATCTACTAATCCCATAGATCAAAAGTCCCTTACGGACCATGAGCCAAAAAGGATCAGAAGATATGATGGCACCCACGTAAACATGGCAAATTATATGACAGATTCAAACATGGCAGGAACCACAATAAGTAGGCATGTTGGTGAGCTTGTACCACTCACTACAGAGCAATACATGGCATGGCAAAGCAACCAACAGTAAGAAGGCATGTTTGTGAAGCTAAGCATGGCAAGAGCAAATTCATAGGGTGCATGGAACACTAGGAAAACACATGACAACAACTGAACTTAATGTTAACAGGCTGACAGCAACATTATTTAGCAACTTTGGAGCAAGATATGAACAATCTAAATCAAGCCATAAATGCAACCAAGGACGTGGATGGTTAGAGTATGACATGTAGATCAGAACATGTTTATATAACATCTCCAGATTATGCATAGAATGATTAGTAGCAACATGTTTATATAGCATCACGCAATAACAGATTCAGCCTAGGAAAACAGTAACAGCAAGTACACTACTTAACAAGCTCGATTCACTCACCACAAGTCATTGCATGACAAGATAAGCATAGCATCATCAAGAAGACATGTTTATGAAACAAACCAAGTCAAGAACAAGTCCATAGAATGCAAGGATCAACTATAGCAAGCTTGGCCAAATTGAATAACATGTAAACAATCTGCCAGGAAACATTTTGAAGCAAAAGTAGAGCACGAAAATGACATGCTAGACTACTCCATAATTGCAACAAAGGGCATGAATTGATAGACAATAACCACATGTTCAAAACACCCTTACTGAAGTATCTCAAACTATGCATGGATCTCTCTGTAGCATCAAGTTTACATGGCATCAAAATAACAGCAGAACAGGGACTAAAATCAGCAATATCACGAAGCCTAGTTTGCATGCTTGTGCTAGTCACCACATTGATCACAAAAATACATGGCATACACCCCTGGAAATATGGCATGACATAGATCAGAACACATGTAGACATCAACCTCATAGGATGCACACATCAATCATGGCAAAAATGACAAATGAGCAAGTTATAACAGTTTCAGCAGACAACATCAACATGCACTCTTCCAACAGCATTTCGGGCATCAAGATGAGCTCAAATGAAAATGATGCAATGTAACTAAATGAAGTTCTCATCAAGACGAACAATGTGACATATTACACACACGAAACGGAGCTACGGATGCAGAGATACATCAGGTCAAACATGGCATGATTATGACAAAATAAACCGGGGACTTGGAGATTTCAGGGTCAACCTGCCAGATCTGCACGGACTTCGAGGCGAGGCGGTTCTCGCCGGAAAACACGCGGGAGTTGGAGGAGATGATGAATACGGGCGGATCTGGGCCGGATCTCGCCGGATCCGGCAGGATCCCGGTGTGGGGCGGCGTGGGGAGGCACGGGGGCGGCGGCGCCGAGCCCCGGCGGCGGGCGAGGCGCGGCGAACGGCGGGAGG
>NC_041389.1:215998938-216005853 GCF_002162155.2 Triticum dicoccoides | reverse complement strand
AATGGGCTCGGCGGGCCGCGGTGGCGCGCGGGACGGGGAGGGACAGGTGGCGATGCGGGATAGGTCCGGGCGGTGGCGCTGCTGAGCTGGCGGCCTGCGATTGGCCGGAGTGAGGTGGCTGGAGGCGGTGCACACGTCCGGCGGTGGGACGGACATGTCCGGCTGCGGGAGGAGGAAGATTACTAGGATTTGGACTGCGCGAAAATCCGGAGGGGGCTACATATATATAGGTAGAGGGAGCTAGGAGAGTTCAAATGAGGAGCGGTTTTCGGCCACGCGATCGTGATCGAATGACCGAGAGCATGGAGGGGAGTTGGCTGGGTTTATGGCCACTTTGGAAGGGGTGTTGGGCTGCACACAAAAGAGGCCTTCACGGTTACCCAGTTAACCATTGGTGTATCAAACGACCTCCAAATGGCACGAAACTTGACAGACGGTCTATCGGCGCTATACCAAGGCCGCTTGGCAAACCTCGGCCATTCCGAGAAAGTTTAACACCCGCTCACAATAGGAGACAAAGGGGAACGCCGGAGGACATAGGAGTGCCGGATTGCAAAACGGACAACAGGGAAAATGCTCGGATGCATGAGACAAACATGTATGCAAAATGAAATGCACATGATGACATGATATGAAATGCATAAGATGACATGGCAAAGTGCAACACGCAAGCAAATGACATGGCAAGGACAGCGAATAACTGGTAGACACCTGGCGCATCGAATCCTGGGCGTTACAACACTCCTCCACTAACAAGAGATCTTGTCCCGAGATCTTAGGACCGAGACGGAAGGGAAAGGGATGAGGTGAAACAAGAACTCAAGAGAAGAAGCAAAGAATCGAGAGCACTCGAGAAGAAGAGAGGAACGACGCGAATGACGAGAAACGAAAACTCACGGAATCAAATAGACTATGACACTACTCGTTCTAACCGGATTGGTTAGAATGAGAAAAGAACCGGATAAGACTGAAAGGATTTAGGTAGCACTCCGGCTGAAAATGGGAGGATTAGAACGAGCTTGAGAGGATGGAATGGTACTTGATGAACTCTTGAAGAATGAATTAAATCATGAAGATTCGCCATGAAGTACTCCGGTAAAATAAAGGATGATGAGATAGAATGAAGGATGAAAGAATAAGATGAGCCTTGCGATGATTTAGATGGAGGATCCGACGAAATGGCCGAGGAAAATTTGAACTACGGAAAAGAAAAGATGAAACACTTGGAACTAGAATTTATTCATCAAGAACAAACTCTGAAGGAAGGGATTAATCACTCTGGTGAACTAAGAATAAGATTTATTGTATGCTTATCCTTCATCCAATTAAATTGATGACAAGCAGTGGATTTTTGCATAATACTTATCCTTCTTGAAAAAGAATTGACAAGTGACATAACGCAAACTTGAGAAGGTCTTCATGAATCACCGGTAGGATTGAAAGAACGAATGGATTAACATCATAATCAAGGAAAAAGAATCTTGAACGAACCACCGTAAGAATTCAAAATGACTTTAGAAAGAGAATGAATCACCGGGAAGAATTCGAAGAACCAAATATGCTTGAGGGGATTTAGATGCAAAAGAACAAAGAGATCATGAGCTGATTAAAGAACACTTGAACGAAGCACCGGGATAATATTGAGACGACCGAAGCTGAAAACTTAGAACGAAGAAATCTTCCAAAAAGATGACCTCCGGATGATCGAGAGAGAAAGCAACTCCTGAAATGCTCCGGATGGATGAAAGAATACCTGACAAACGGAATAAATCGAGAGCGTAACATGAAGCTAGAACCACGAATCTTCGAGAGAACAGACAAGATTTTGAGGAAAAGCTCTTCTTCTATCTTCAAATGGCGATGGAAAAACACCACCAAAATTACTGAGATACTCTGGGAGAATGAAAAGCGAAGAGGTTGAGGCAACCATGAAAAGAATTTGAACGAGATCTTGGAGAAGGCATGTGACTGATGGGATCCATTCTTACGTCACAATTGAAAAGAATTGAGTAAACTCCGGGGAAAATTAGAAGAGTCGGGTAAGATCTTGGGAAAAGACCTGTGGGTTAGGACCCACTGAAGAGATAACACCGTTGGAAAGGATTGTTGAACAGATATATGATGCACCGGAATGATTGAAATATTCGAATGAGGTGACAACCTCGAATTAATTCGAACACAAACGAATCTCCTGAGATGTCTTGAGCACTCCGGAAGGATAAACTGGCGAGAGGCGAACGAGCAGGGAAAACACTTGATCCCAGGAAAAGAATATGATCAACCCGAAAAACTTGAATTGAGTCCACCGGAGAAGAAAAAGAGATGAAGAATGTCCACCGAGACGAGAATTCACCGGTTGAAATAAATGAGGGAAGACTGAAGAGGCTCCACGTGAATGAAATAGATACCCGAAACAGACTCAGACTCCAGGAAGAAGAAAGGGTGGGAGGGCGGGAAAACAAAGGCAACTTGGAAGGGGAAACCGATGAATATCTTTAAGAGGAAACACCGATTGAAATCATTGAGAAAAGAAAGGAAAAACTTCATACGAGTAGGAAGGATACTCGATTACGGACTCCGGTTCCGAGAAGAAAAAGGGTGGGCGGGTGGGAAAAACAAGGGCAACTTTAGACAGGGAAACAACATCGATCGAAAAGAGCTGAGGATTGATCTCCCAAAGAGAGAGAGGTTCGAATCAGCTTGACGAGGAATGCGACGGATAAAAGAGGATGGACAACGAACGAAAACTAACTGCGTGATCCTAAAGAAAAAATTTGAAGGGAAGAGGAGTAGTTCAAAACACCTAGGGCAAGATTCCTCACCAGAGCGATGAAGGGGCTGAGGAGTAAAAAGAAGTCCTACTCTCCGATATAACTAGACTCTGAAATCAGTTTTCTTCTAGACTCAACAACAGCCAAACTACACGATCAATCAAGGGGGCTCCTAAGGTCGGTCGAGGCTCTGATACCAACTTGTCACGCCCAATATGCGACCCTATCCAAAAGGAACTCGAAGGTCCCACCAAGGATAGACCCGCATATTGGAACGCTTTTGCAAGGTGGATATCATTACATCAACATTACATAATAGATGGGGATACATACAAAAGGCATACAATGCCACACGAATACAACATCATCATACAAGAGATCAACATCCGACTACGGATGGAACACAAACAGAAACTCAAACGACATCCACCCTGCTAGCCTAGGCTGCCGACCTGGAACCTATCCCCTGATCGAAGAAGAAGCAGAAGAAGAACTCAAGCATGCAAGCATCGCTCTCGCTTCAAGATCATCGCATAACCTGTACCTGCAACTGTTGTTGTAGTAATCTGTGAGCCACGAGGACTCAGCAATCCCATTACCATGGGTATCAAGACTAGCAAAGCTTAATGGGAGAGGAAGGGGTAAAGTGGTGAGGTTGCAGCAGCGACTAAGCATGATATGGTGGCTGACATACGCAAATAAGAGCGAGAAGAGAAGCAAAGTAACGGTCGTCAACTAGCAATGATCAAGAAGTGATCCTGAACTCCTACTTACGTCAAACATAACCCAGAAACCGTGTTCACTTCCCGGACTCCGCCGAGAAGAGACCATCACGGCTACACACGCGGTTGATGCATTTTAATTTGGATCTGGTGTCAAGTTATCTACAACCGGACATTAACAAATTCCCATCGGCCACATAACCGCGGGCACGGCTCTCGAAAGTTTATACCCTGCAGGGGTGTCCCAACTTAGTCCATGACAAGCTCTCGCGATCAACGAAGGAATAGACCTTCTCCCAGGAAGACCCGATCAGTCTAGGAATCCCGGTTTACAAGACATTTCGACAATGGTGAAACAAGACCAGCAAAGCCGCCCGATGCGCCGATAATCCCGATAGGAGCTGCACATATCTCGTTCTCAGGGCAACACCGGATGAGACATCCTACGAGTAAAACCAGACCTCGAGTTTCCCCGAGGGGGCCTCGTAGTCTACTCGGTTTGAACCAGCACTTAGACAAGCACTGGCCCGGGGGGGCTAAAATAAAGATGACCCTCGGGTTGGCCGACCCAAGGGAAGGGTATAGGTGGTGGTGAGGCAAATGGTATAACCAAGGTTGGGCCTTGCTGGACAAGTTTTATTCAAAGCGAACTGTCAGGGGGGTCCCATAAATCACCCGACCGCGTTACGAACGCAAAAATCCGGGAACATAACACCGGTATGACGGAAACTAGGGCGGCAAGAGTGGAACAAAACACCAGGCATAAGGCCGAGCCTTCCACCCTTTACCGAATATATAGATGCATTAATAATATAAGAGATATTGTGATATCCCAACATAAACCCTGTCCACCATGGAGAAATCTTCAACTTCACCTGCAACTAGCAACACTATAAGAGGGGCTGAGCAAAAGGGTAACATAGCCAAACAACGGTTTGCATGGGAAAGGTGTCAAAGGTTAGAGGTTCATGGCAATTTGGGATGGCTTGAATAAACAGGTGATAGGTAGCGCAGCATAGCGAAAGAACGAAGCAACTAGCATAGAAATGATAGTAGTGAGATCCAGGGTAGCGGTCATCTTGCCTGAAATCCCGCTAGGAAGAAGAACGAGTCCATGAAGAAGATGAAGCCACGAAGACGAACCAAGCGGAGACGAACGAATCCTCACGATCGCAACGAAACGGGAACTATAGAGAAGAAGCACACAACATGGTAAACACACCACACATGAACAAGACATGATGCACAACAAGCATGATGCATGACAAGGCTACATGAAGCTACTCATGGCAAGAGACGATGCAAAGAAGAACAACACATCAAGGCAAGTCTAAATGAGGCCGGAAACAACATATAACAATTCTGGTAAGTCCTCATATGCAAATTTCGAAATTGGTCCAGATCTGAATAAACATTATGTTCAAGTTGTTAAACAGCAAGTTAAAATGCACCAAGATGATCTACACGAGATTCTAGTCAAGTTACATATAAATTTCATTTAGTTCGGAGCTACGGCCTAAAAGATATGAGCAAAACAAGTTAAACATGGCATTGATGCAAAATGCACCCAAACATCAAGCAAACACCTCAAAACATGGATGCAACATGATAATATGAAACTACATGCAATTCTAAGCAAGTTTCATATAGAGCACACTCAAAACAGAGCATCGGTGCAACACATACACTCTATACAAGGCATAGCAACAATCTGTCCATAACAGCAACTAGGCATATGGCAAGCATCAAAGCAGCAAGCTAAAGCACCCCAACATAAGAACAAAAGGCATGGGCATGAAGTACAGGTAAAGCATAACAAAACATGAACACTGAGCTATCTCCATAAACAAATAGAACATGCTCAAAAGGACATGGTAAGATTGCAAATAATAACAGTTACAGAATTTAGCAGAAATAATATCAGGTTGCAATGTTTAGAGCTATCAAAAAACATGTTATAGGAACTTATCATGGCAAACAAAGGCATGGCATGAATCTACTAATCTCATAGATCAAAAGTCCCTTAATGACCATGAGCCAAAAAGGATCAGAAGATATGATGGCACCCACGTAAACATGGCAAGTTATATGACAGATTCAAACATGGCAGGAACAACAATAAGTAGGCATGTTGGTGAGCTTGTACCACTCACTACAGAGCAATACATGGCATGGCAAGGCAACCAACAGTAATAAGGCATGTTTTGAAGCTAAGCATGGCAAGAGCAAGTTCATAGGGTGCATGGAACACTAGGAAAACACATGACAACAACTGAACTTAATGTTAACAGGCTGACAGCAACATTATTTAGCAACTTTGGAGCAAGATATGAACAATCTACAGCAAGCCATAAATGCAACCAAGGACATGGATGGTTAGAGGATGACATGTAGATCAGAAAATGTTTATATAATATCTCCAGATTATGCATAGAATGATTAGTAGCAACATGTTTATATAGCATCACGCAATAACAGATTCAGTCTAGCAAAACAGTAACAGCAAGTACACTACTTAACAAGCTCGATTCACTCACCACAAGTCATTGGATGACAAGATAAGCATAGCATCATCAAGAAGACATGTTTATGAAACAAACCAAGTCAAGAACAAGTCCATAGCATGCAAGGATCAACTATAGCAAGCTTGGCCAAATTGAATAACATGTAAACAATCTGCCAGGAAACATTTTGAAGCAAACGTAGAGCACGAAAATGACATGATAGACTAATCCATAATTGCAACAAATGGCATTAATGGATATACAATAACCACATGGCATCAAAATATGCATGGATCTCTCTGTAGCATCAAGTTTACATGGCATCAAAATAACAGCAGAACAGGGACTAAAATCAGCAATATCACGAAGCCTAGTTTGCATGCTTGTGCTAGTCACCACATTGATCACAAAAATACATGGCATACACCCCTGGAAATATGGCATGGCATAGATCAAAACACATGTAGACATCAACCTCATAGGATGCACACATCAATCATGGCAAAAATGACAAATGAGCAAGTTATAACAGTTTCAGCAGACAACATCAACATGCACACTTCCAACAGCATTGCGGGCATCAAGATGAGCTCAAATGAAAATGATGCAATGTAACGAAATGAAGTACTCGAAGGGGCGAACAATTTGACATATTACACGCACGAAACGGAGCTACGGATGCAGAGATACAGCAGGTCAAACATGGCATGATTATGACAAAATAAACCGGGGACTTAGAGATTTCGGGGTCAACCTGCCAGATCTGCACGGACTTCGAGGCGAGGCGGTTCTCGCCGGAAAACACGATGGAGTTGGAGGAGATGATGAAGACGGGTGGATCCGGGCCGGATCTCGCCGGATCCGGCCGGATCCCGGCATGGGGCGGCGTGGGGCGGCGGCGCCGAGCTCCGGCGGCGG
>NC_041389.1:215956319-215998340 GCF_002162155.2 Triticum dicoccoides | reverse complement strand
GGGACGGGGAGGGACAGGTGGCGATGCGGGATAGGTCCGGGCGGCGGCGCTGCTGAGGTGGGGTCCTGCGATTGGCTGGAGAGAGGTGGCTGGAGGTGGTGGACACGTCCGG
The DNA here is from genome assembly GCF_002162155.2 of Triticum dicoccoides. Classification (NCBI taxonomy): domain Eukaryota; kingdom Viridiplantae; phylum Streptophyta; class Magnoliopsida; order Poales; family Poaceae; genus Triticum; species Triticum dicoccoides. The sequence continues at coordinate 215,998,228 of NC_041389.1, read as the reverse complement.
CGGCGGGACGGACATGTCCGGCTGCGGGAGGAGGAAGATGGCTAGGGTTTGGACTGCGCGAAAATCCGGAGGGGGCTACATATATATAGGTAGAGGGAGCTAGGAGAGTCCAAATGAGGAGCGGTTTTCAGCCACGCGATCGTGATCGAACGACCGAGAGCATGGATGGGAGTTGGCTGGGTTTATGGACACTTTGGAAGGGGTGTTGGGCTGCACACAAAAGAGGCCTTCACGGTTACCCAGTTAACCGTTGGAGTATCAAACGACCTCCAAATGGCATGAAACTTGACAGGCGGTCTATCGGCGCTATACCAAGGCCGCTTGGCAAACCTCGGGCCACTCCGAGAAAGTTTAACACCCGCTCACAACAGTAGACAAAGGGGAACGCCGGAGGACATAGGAGTGCCGGATTGCAAAACGGACAACAGGGAAAATGCTCGCATGCATGAGACGAACATGTATGCAAAATGAAATGCACATGATGACATGATATGAAATGCATAAGATGACATGGCAAAGTGCAACACGCAAGCATATGACATGGCAAGGACGGCGAATAACTGGTAGACACCTGGCGCATCGAATCCGGGGCGTTACAAATACACACGACGCCGGGAGCCCTGCAGTGACGCCATCGTCGTCGTCTTCACCGACAGGCACCGAAGATCGCCGGCTCCGATTCACCGTCTCCAAGTCATCCCCGAGTTCGCTGACCATCTCCTCTGCCTCCCTGTGAGCTCCTACACCTCTCACCCCTCTCCCCGTCGGCGTGTTTCTCCTCTAGCCACTGCCCTGTGAGCAACCGAGGCCGCCGTCCGCCATGGCCGGCGAGCCCGCGCTCCCGAGCTTCCCCTGCTTGCCCCCGTGGCACAGGTGTGATTATGCCGCCCCTAGATGCCTCTTGTGCGACCCCGTTCACCGTACGCGGGTTGCAACCCTGCGCCCACTGGAACCCGAGCCCCGCCGCCGCTTGACCTCATCGCCGAGCCCAACTCCGGCAACCCTAGGGCCTCCCTCCACCTCCGTTGGATGTGGCCGAGTGCCATCTTTCCAACGATACCGCCCGCAGCCCAAACGGTCTGCTGTAGGTGAAACCCGAGCCACTCCGGTGGACATCCGCTGCGCTCTTGGTCGCTGCCTGCTGAACTCCGGCGACTGCCGACGTGGCCGTGATTAGGGCCTAAACACACCACTAACCAACCCCCTGGGCCACTAACGCGTGGGCCCCACGCCCTAATTAATCCTAGTTTTCTTTCTGTTTAGGTTAGTTTAAAACCAAGCGGGACCCACATGCCTGAGTTGACCCGGCTGACGTGGCCGTTGACTGCTCCCACACGTCAGCGACCCTAACCAGCACCGTGACACTGACCAGTGGGACCCCCTGGTCAGGTTTGACCCGGTCCAGCCCCTTTGACCTGCTGATGTCATGCTTACACATTGCTGATGCAGTTAAGGAATTTCTGTATTAAATAAAATTCAGTACATTCCAGAAAATGTCCTAAACTTCTAAAAATCATAAAACTTCAACCGTAACTCCAAATGAAATAATTTATATATGAAAAATGATCAGAAAAATCCAATCTATCCATATGTACCATTTTCATGCATGTTAAATCAAGTTATGACTACTGTTTAGGACAAATCATATAAATGGCATTTGAGTTTCACATATGGAGTTTGGATTTGAACTTAGGGTTCAAACCAACTTCATTTAACTTTGCGGCTAGTTGCATTAGCTCAAAACACCAGCATGTTGCCATGACATAATCATGCATCATAATCTTGCATTACATTGATTGTGTTTCTTCCTTGTTTGCCGGTTTTGTCCACTCTCAGTAAACGTGGTTCCGACGATGAGATCGATGACACTGATGAAGAACTATACTATTTTAGAAGTGCCAGGCAAGCAAAACCCCCTTGTTCATTCTGATACAATCCCACTCTCTCGCTCCTGCTCTCTTTTACTGCATTAGGACAACAACAATTCATTTGTTACTTGTTGCAGTAGTTGAACCCCTTTTCCTCTGCATGACCTGTCATTGCCACAGTAAATAGATGAAACCCACTTGCATGAGTAGGAGTTGTTTGAGCCCTGATGTGCCTACTCATTCATGCCTGTTTGTCATGCCTGCTCTTGCTTAGAGTTGTGTCAGGTCTGATTCATCAGGGATGAATTGGAGGTGTGGTAAACATTTCCTATTGTTGAGAGCTAAGTGTGTGAACACGATTTGGTAAAGGTAGCGGTGAGAGGCCATGTAGGAGTACATGGTGGGTTGTCTCATTGCAGCCGTCCTTAGGAACTGAGTTCTGTGTTTATGATCCATGAACAGTTACTACCACACATTGGGTTCCGGTAACTCGACCCCTCTCGACTTATTAATCAACATGATCTCTGTCCAGGAGTTGCAACTAGTTTCTGGTGTTTGTAGGTAGTGTTAGTAGTATACCAAGTGGCACCCGGTACAGGTGGGCTTGGGACAGACTAGGCACCATGGCACGGTGTACCAAGCGTAGATCCACCCGTCGAGGTGGGCTTGGGAACCCTGCACACATCGTTTGGGTCCGTGAGCGACACCCCGGCTGGATCTCCTTGTGGATGGAACCTGAATAGGCGATAAACCTGGACTAGAGACTTGTGTGGTTAGTCAGGTCGTGGCTGACTCCCTCGCCAGGCTTCCGCTTCAAGGTTGCCGAGATACATGACGTGTACATGGCGGTAAGTGGCGAGAGCGTGTGTGAAGAAGTACACCCCTGCAGGGTTAACATCATCTATTCGAATAGCCGTGTCCGCGGTAAAGGACTTCTGGGTTGCCTGTACAGTTCATAGACAAGTGAAAGTGGATACTCTAAAATGCGCAAGATAAGCATGAGTGCTATGGATGGCGTTCTCGTTGGGAGACGGGAGCGGATCCATAGTGGTGTATTGATATGGTGAATATGTGGACTCGTGTGCGCCACCTCAAAAGAGTTACATGCAGTCGTAGTTCAGGATAGCCACCGAGTCAAAGCTGTCTTGCTGCAGTCAAACTCCGCCATCCCCTTTATTGAAAATGATGCATATGTAGTTAGTTCTGATGTAAGTCTTGCTGGGTACCTTTGTACTCATGTTTGCCTATTTTACGTTTTTGCAGAGACTTCCGTCTCACTAGTAGTTTCATGTGGACTTCGATGTTTAGCTTGTTACCTCAGCTACGATCTTGTGCCCTCGGCAGGATCTGGTAGATAGTCAGGCTTCTCAGCCTCTTTTCATTTTTAGTTGTCTGTTCTCAGACATGTTAAGCTTCTGCTTGTGCTTTGACTTGTATGCTCTGAATGTTGGGTCAGGAGACCCATGTTTGTAATATCTCGCTCCTTGGAGCCTATTGAATAAAATACTTGAGTTGTGGAGTCATGTTATGATGACATGTTGTATTTGCACATATCGAGCATATTGTGTGTATGTTATTGAAATGCTTGGTATGTGTGGGATCTGACTATCTAGTTGTTTATCCTTAGTAGCCTCTCTTACTGGGAAATGTCTCCTAGTGCTTCCACTGAGCCATGGTAGCTTGCTACTGCTCCGAGACACTTAGGCTGGCCGGATGTGTCCTTCTTCGTTCCTGTGTCTGTCCCTTCGGGGAAATGTCATGCGATGTATACTGGAGTCCTGTTAGCCCGCTACAGCCCGGTTCACCGGAGTCCTATTAGCCCAGTGCTACAGCCTGGATTCACTCGCTGATGACCGACACGTTCGATGCTGGGTCATGGATGCATGTCCCTGTAAGTTTGTGCCACTTTGGGTTTACGACTAGCCATGTCAGCCCGGGCTCCTTATCATATGGATGCTAGCGACACTATCATATACATGTGCCAAAAGGCACAAATGGTCCCGGGCAAAGGTAAGGCGACACCCATGGGGATACCGTGCGTGAGGCCGCAAAGTGATATGAGGTGTTACATGCTAGATCGATGTGGCATTGAGTCGAGGTCCTGACAGCTTTGGTATCAGAGCTTGACTGCCTGTAGGACTACCAAGCCCAAGCCAAACTGGTCGAAGTTGAGTCTAGAAATTCTTTAGTTATATAAGGGAATTGATTGTGGGATGGAACGTAAGGCTCTTTTTTACTCCTTATACCTTATGCCCTTCTGATCTGAGTCATCTTATCTTTCCTACGGGGTTAAGGAACTAGGCTTTCTCTTCTTTCTATCAGGTCACGTGTTACTAATCTGTAGACTTACAGGATTGTTGGATCCAAGCCTCAGTTCAGTTTCTACTATCTCCGTGTATTCATAGTTGATCTTAGAACCTTGATATTATGATGATCGAGTGTTTATGCCACCATTTGCAGGATGTCTTAAATCTTTTCGAGCATTTACAGCCGTTATGCTGTCCGAGTCATCCCAGGTTTCTAAATAGTCTGATGCATTTGCCAATCCCTTCTTCCCGTTCTCGTTGTCCCTTTAGGCCAATTTAACCACACTAATCGGTGGGTTGAGGTACTCTATTGCCTCGACATAATTGTTGGAATCATTAATATGACCCTAGGTGTCTTAGAGTATCACCTAGTAATCTAGCCATGTTTTGTGGTCCCGGTGTGATAATTCTGGCCATCATTCTCGAAAGCATCCCGTGATGCAATTTAGCTAGTAGGTATTCTAGTCCTGGGTTTTGAACCCGAGATTCACTCCACCTACTCCATGTTGATATTGTTTGCTAGTCCCTTCAGGATATTAGTAACCTTGTGATAGCCTCGAGGTTCGTGGTATATCGTTCTTCGAAATACCATGAACTACTTATGGCAGTAGTTCCTCATTGAACCAAAAGATCACAACCGAAGTGCTCTTGATGAGTTCTTCTCTCTATATCGTGACTCTGCCAGTTCTACCTTTCTGCATGGGTTATCCGGAAGAAATATGTTCAACTCGTTCGACATGCTAGTCCATGCATCCACAACTCAGAAAATCATACGTTCTTTGAGTTGTCCCTCTTTAGTTGTCTTCTGACCTTCATCTATCAATTGATAGTCAAGAGTATGCATGCATTTGTTTATCGATGCCTATTACTCTTGTCGTCCGTCAAGCCATTCTATTCCAGAGTGACTAGGAGAAACAAACTCCAGTACCCTTTTCCATTTCCAGGATTGGGTCAAAGCAGTTGTGTTCCACAGATCAAGATGCAATCCAGCTTCTGGTCTATTCTACCTTGAAGTATTACTATCTTTATATCAGGAATATCATGGGAATTGCACACCATCCTATGAACTCTTGATACAGTGATACTTCTCACTCTCATTATTCACTTCTCGGCTCCCGTGTTGTTGCAACCTGAATGCCGACATGTGAACTATGATGTGTGAAATCGATACTCCTAGCAACCTTGTTGCTTGGTAGTTGAAGGACAATAGTTTAGTTCTTAGCGTGTTGGTTATTGAATCATCATTCTAAGATTGATCGTTCTACCTAGTCCATTCTACTGGTGCACTCCTCGATCGATGAGTTAGGTTTATTTCAAACCTTCGCTCTATTGATCATATCTTCTTGCCCTGAAAAACAAGATTGTTCTCGAGCTTAGTAACATATCGGTGGTTCGTGATTTCCCGAATATCTTCTCGGAAGTATTACCAGGTTGTCCCCTGACCCTTATGTTGAGTTCGTGATCAAGTTGGTTTATTCCTGTAAACCACCCTTTCTCCAAGAATCCGTGTTGGATACCCTGAACTAGTTGGTTGAGCTAAACAACAACTTGGAGAGTTGGAAGATAAAAGCTTTGCCTAACTTAGTTCATTTCAAAGGGATATCTTTTGTATATGTGTGTTGAAGAAAGATGATATCTTCATCGATTGATCTCCGTGACCAATTGCTGGATCTATTGTCTTATCAAAACTTTGATTTGAGTGTGGGCTATCCTCAAATCGAATCAGAACCAACCATGTTCTTAATGTTGTCTTACTCGTGGTTGATCCCTCAAGCATACACCATTATATCCTTTGGTCTGACCAATACTATCACTTGTTCTCATAATTATGAAATTCCATTTTTATGGAAACCTGGATGAATTGTTGTTGATTGAGCCCATCGACAACATCCTTGCCTTCTCCATAATTTTGTTCAACATTAAGCTAGTGTTGGAAACTTTTGAAAGCATTTCTTCATGCTAGCTCATGAAGCATATGTTCGAATTTAAGAAGTGACTTCCTCTAATTCATGTGCATTTGATGCAAGTTGCCGCTGAGAATACGAGAAATTCAATGTTGCTTCCTTTGGAATCATTCCAAATTAGTCATGCACACGTGCGAAGAATTTTGTGGTTTGAAGACTTGCAACCTTCAATCTATATGTATCCCTAGCACACCAAGCCATTGACTGATTTGTTCTAGGAGAAGAAGCTCCTTCTTAAGACCCGGGGCTTATACAAGGACTTTGATATCCTCGATGATGGTTCCCCACCTGAACTCGGTAGTGTTCTATTATAATACTACTACGTGGTCATGCTTTTCTTGGACAACGTGTTCACATGTTCGTTGCAGAACCAGCTCATGTTTTGGAGCTTACTATCGTAGTCCATTTCCCGAGAATCTCGCAATGTCGTCTCGTCGATTTGTGTTGCAAACTTTCATTTTTCTTTCTAGACTCGATGAGTCTGGAATATCCTGACACCAACCAGATCTGAATCTCAGGCAGATATGATGGTTGGAACGTTCCCAAGAACTATAATAGTGGTCACTTGTAACCCGGTAAAGTGGATGTAGTGGGCAACACACCCAACCGGAAGACCTATTATTGTAGTATCTTGATTGAGGAAGTTGGCCACATCCCATAAAGATTTCGTAGGATTTATTTCCTAGTTGTCCCTTATGGATTTTTGTGCTCCCGAAGTCCGACCTTTTACTTGATGTTCCAGATATCAAACCATATCTATGAATGGGTTATGCTAGCACATCAAGGAGAACATTAGAAGCGGAGTGCTAAATGTCTCTCGGTCGATCATCCAGATTTTGTTCCCTTGGCCCCGCTAAGGTGAAATCTGAGAAGGTTATCTTACTTTGCCTCTGCATCGTCCATCACTGTTTATCATGGTAGTACATTGTGTTGCCAGGGCCCTTGACACGGATATTGGTAAAACCTTGATGAATATGGAAATGCTCAATTCTTGAGAGCACGCACAAACACTAGGTGTTATCACTGGCACTAACTAGGATTGCCCCAGATTTCCTCGGTTATGCTATAACCATTCCAATAGTGGAATCGTTCTTTACTGTTGGGTTTTCTCCCCAGTTACTAGAATCATTCCCAGCACTTGCATTTTTGCTCCCAGCTTGCACCGTCATTGTGCCATTCTACCATGGGTCCCATCCATTTCCGATGATAAGCAAAATCATCCATGACATTGTCTTCAACAAGGTAATCCACATCATCCATACTCGTCCGGGTATGTCACTCATCCGGACTCCTTCTACTGATCAATTGTGATTTGCCTTAGGCTGGAATAAAGAATTTCAATGATCTCTGAGTCAAAGGTAATTCTTTTGCCACTTAAGGGGGATATATTCTACGATTCACCTCCTCTAAGATGTCTCGTTATAGTATCATGGCAACTCAACTCTTCGCTACGTTGACAACCAATCACCACCCTCTTAAGGCGGAATTGTTGTCTACCTAGTGAACCTTCGCCATCTGTTCCACTCCATCCTTCTAGATGTATGCTTCGTGTCTCAGCTCGAGAGGTGTTTCAATGTCTCACTCCGAGAGTTGATCCTGAGTTGTTCGATATTCGAGAAGATCGATCCTTCTAGAATTTTCCTTTCCTCTCATTGCCATGTTGGTTGGAGTTCTAAGAGCAAGGCATCGAGACAATGATGGTGATCGAATCAACGTTCTTATGAAGTGCAACCTGGATCGTGAAGATTGTGTTAGTTTGCGTTCCCCTTTCATCTTACCCTACGCTTGAATCTCGGGACGAGATTCTTGTTTAGTGGGGGTGAGTTGTCACATCCCTAGCTTCTGGTGCTGCCTAGTGTTTGCATCTTGCTTGCGTCATGTTTAATTTTCATGGAAATTTGAAATGGGGATGTTCAAACCCTAGCATCAAAAGGAATTCAAATAGGTTCAACCAAAATATTTTTCAATGATTTCAAAATGCCCTTTAAAAATGTTCATCATTTCTGGATCAAGGTGGAAGCATCTACCAAAAATGGTTCGCATTTTTGCAGGACATATTTGGACTTTGAATTAATTCAAACATATTTGAATTGGAGCTATGTAAATGCTATATATATTTTGCATGCTCCAAAAATGTTGGAAATTGTTAAGGGTCACTGGAATAATTCAGAAAGCACCCATAATTATTTCCAGGATTTTATGAAATGAATTAGATTTTACTAATTCAAAACAGAGGAATAAAATAGAAAACTGAAACAAAATAAAGGAGAGAGAGAGAGAAACCCACCTGCGCCTCACCTGTCCTGGCCCAGCCCACCTGGCCAGTCCACTTGGCGGCCCAGCCCACCAGGGGCACCGCTGTCTTTAAAATCTGCCTACTGGCAGAGGCGTGTCGACGCGCCCGTGCCCAAGCCTCCACCTCCTGCTTCATGCTGGCGGCCTCCCCTTCGGGCCAATCCGCGCCTGGAGATGCCCAGCACCCCCTCGCCCACTCCCTCGCCTCTCTGGCCTCTCCCCACCGCAACAGCTCTCTCTCCCGCAGCCGCCCGAACACACCCGCAGCGCGCAGCTCACGCCGCCGTGCCCACTGGCCTCCCCTCGCGTCCCCACTTGTCTGGAAGCTCCGCACTCGTCGCGTACATCGTCTACATCAACACACACGACACCGGGAGCCCTGCAGTGACGCCATCATTGTCGTCTTCACCGACGGGCACCGAAGATCGCTGGCTCCGATTCACCGTCTCCAAGTCGTCCCCGAGCTCACTAACCCTCTCCTCTGCCTCCCTGTGAGCTCCTGCACCTCTCACCCCTCTCCCTGTCGGCGTGTTTCTCCTCTAGCCACCGCCCTGTGAGCAACCGAGGCCGCCGTCCGCCATGGCCGGAGAGCCTGCACTCCCGAGCTTCCCCTGCTTGCCCCCGTGGCACATGTGTGATTATGCCGCCCCTAGCTGCCTCTTGTGCCACCCCGTTCACCGTACACGAGCTGCAGCACTGCGCCCACTGGAACCCGAGCCCTGCCGCCGCTTGACCTCATCGCCGAGCCCAACTCCGGCAACCCTAGGGCCTCCCTCCACCTCCGTTGGATGCGGCCGAGTGCCAGCTTTCCAACGGTACCGCCCGCGTCCCAAACGGTCTCCTGTAGGTGAAACCCGAGCCACCCCGGTGAACATCCGCCGCGCTCTTGGTCGCCACCTGCTGAACTCCGGCGACTGCCGACGTGGCCGTGATTAGGGCCTAAACACACTGCTAACCAACCACCTGGGCCACTGACGCGTGGGCCCCATGCCCTAATTAATCCCAATTTTGTTTCTGTTTAGGTTAGTTTAAAACAAAGCGGGACCCACATGCCTGAGTTGACCCGGCTGACGTGGCCGTTGACTGCTCCCACACGTCAGCGACCCTAACCAGCACCGTGACACTGACCAGTGGGACCCCCTGGTCAGGTTTGAACCGGACCAGCCCCTTTGACCTGCTGACGTCATGCTTACACATTGCTGATGCAGTTAAGGAATTTCTGGATTAAATATAATTCAGTACATTCCAGAAAATGTCCTAAACTTCTAAAAATCATAAAAATTCAACCGTACCTCCAAATGAAATAATTTATATATGAAAAATGATTAGAAAAATCCAATCTATCCATCTGTACCATTTTCGTGCATATTAGATCAAGTTATGACTACTGTTTAGGACAAATCATATAAATGGCATTTGAATTTCACATATGGAGTTTGGATTTGAACTTAGGGTTCAAACCAACTTCATTTAACTTTGTGGCTAGTTGCATTAGCTCAAAACACCAGCATGTTGCTAGGACATAATCATGCATCATAATGTTGCATTACATTGATTGTGTTTCTTCCTTGTTTGCCGGTTTTGTCCCCTCTCAGTAAACGTGGTTCCGACGATGATATCGATGACACCGATGAAGAACTATACTATCTTTAGAAGTGCCAGGCAACCAAAACCCCCTTGTTCATTCCGATACAATCCCACTCTCTCGCTCCTGCTCTCTTTTACTGCATTAGGACAACAACGATTCATTTGTTACTTGCTGCGGTAGTTGAACCCCTTTTCCTCTGCATGACCTGTCATTGCCACAGTAAATAGATGAAACCCACTAGCATGAGTAGGAGTTGTTTGAGCCCTGATGTGCCTACTCATTCATGCTTGTTTGTCATGCCTGCTATTGCTTAGAGTTGTGTCAGGTCTGATTCATCAGGGATGAATTGGAGGTGTGGTGAACATGTACTATTGTTGAGAGCTAAGTGTGTGAACACGATTTGGTAAAGGTAGCGGTGAGAGGCCACGTAGGAGTACATGGTGGGTTGTCTCATTGCAGCCGTCCTCAGGAACTGAGTTCTGTGTTTGTGATCCATGAACAGTTACTACCACACATTGGGTTCCGGTAACTCGACCACTCTCGACTTATTAATCAACATGATCTCTGTCCAGGAGTTGCAACTAGTTTCTGGTGTTTGTAGGTAGTGTTAGTAGTCTACCAAGTGGCACCGGGTACAGGTGGGCTTGGGGCAGACTAGGCACCGTGGCATGGTGTACCAAGCGTAGATCCACCCGTCGAGGTGGGCTTGGGAACCCTGCACACATCATTTGGGGCCGTGAGCGACACCCCGGCCGGATCTCCTTGCGGATGGAACCCGAATAGGCGATAAACCTGGACTAGAGACTTGTGTGGTTAGTCAGGTCGTGGCCGACTCCCTTGCCAGGTTTCCGCTTGAAGGTTGCCGAGATACATGATGTGTACATGGCGGTAAGTGGCAAGAGCGTGTGTGAAGAAGTACACTCCTGCAGGGTTAACATCATCTAATCGAATAGCCGTGTCCGCGATAATGGACTTCTGGGTTGCCTGTGCAGTTCATAGACAAGTGAAAGTGGATACTCTAAAATGCGCAAGATAAGCGTAAGTGCTATGGATTGCATTCTCGTAGGGAGACGGGAGCGGATCCATAGTGGTGTATTGATATGGTGAATATGTGGACTCGTGTGCGCCACCTCAAAAGAGTTACTGGCAGTCGTAGTTCAGGATAGCCACCGAGTCAAAGCTGGCTTGCTGCAGTGAAACTCCACCATCCCTTTTATTGAAAATGATGCATATGTAGTTAGTTCTGATGTAAGTCTTGATGGGTACCTTTGTACTCACGTTTGCCTATTTTACGTTTTTGCAGAGACTTCCGTCTCACTAGTAGTTTCATGTGGACTTCGACGTTTAGCTTGTTACCTCGGCTACGATCTTGTGCCCTCGGCAGGATCTCGTAGATAGTCAGGCTTCTCAGCCTTTTTTCATTTTTAGTTGTCTATTCTCAGACATGTTAAGCTTCCGCTTGTGCTTTGACTTGTATGCTCTGAATGTTTGGTCATGAGACCCATGTTTGTAATATCTCGCTCATCAGAGCCTATTGAATAAAATACTTGAGTTGTAGAGTCATGTTATGATGCCATGTTGTATTTGCACATATCGAGCATATTGTGTGTATGTTATTGAAATGCTTGGTATGTGTGGGATCTGACTATCTAGTTGTTTATCCTATGTAGCCTCTCTTACCGGGAAATGTCTCCTAGTGCTTCCACTGAGCCATGGTAGCTTGCTACTGCTCCGGAACACTTAGGCTAGCCGGTATGTGTCCTTCTTCGTTCGTGTGTCTGTCCCTTCGGGGAAATGTCACGCAATGAATACCGGAGTCCTGTTAGCCCGCTACAGCCCGGTTCACGGGAGTCCTGTTAGCCCAGTGCTACAGCCTGGATTCACTCGCTAATGACCGACACGTTCGATGCTGGGTCATGGATGCATGTCCCTGTAAGTTTGTGCCACTTTGGGTTTACGACTAGCCATGTCAGCCCGGGCTCCTTATCATATGGATGCTAGCGACACTATCATATACGTGTGCCAAAAGGCGCAAACAGTCCCAGGCAAAGGTAAGGCGACACCCGTGGGGATACCGTGCGTGAGGCCGCAAAGTGAAATGAGGTGTTACATGCTAGATCGATGTGGCATTGAGTCGGGGTCCTGACACCCCCGTTACCAGAACACCGACAGAGCCCTAGGCAGACAGTCAGCTCTGCATGGGTTCGCGACCTCTCCTGTCATATAACATGCAGGTGCACCTGATGATGGTTCACGTGCTGGTCCGGACGACCACCACCTTACCTCGCGAGTCGCTTGCATGTTAAAGGGGGGGTCCTCAGCATCGCGTCTTGGGAGCTCCTACTGGCTCTCCATCCCTCAGCCTGTGGCTTTGACCATGGTAACGTGACGTGGCATACCAACGGCGGCTGAGCTTGCTCGAGGGCCGGGACCCGAGGACATAGAGAACCTAGGCGAGCGAGGCGATAGGGTGGTCGTTGCGGGCCGCACCTAATGACACCACCACAGACGCAAGAGTGGGCACCCCCCAACGGATCGCAACAGGAGTACTGAAGATAATTCGCATGCACTGTGATAGCAGGCTCACATCCCGCTCGCCCTGATTTTGCAGACCCCATCCGGTGGCTTCACTCCCCTTTTCCATTCCTTGGGCGGCTGCTTGCACACCAAGGGGGACCTCGTGAGCATCGTGTCTCATGAGCTCTCACCGGACCTCCGGATACTCACATCCTAGCCTTGACCAGGGCATCGCGACCTAGCATACTAGCAATGGCTGAAGCCTGCCTAGGGACTGGGTCTCGTCGGCGTAGAGCATCACGCTGTCTAAGGGAAAGAAAAGGGGGGAGTCGTACCGAACTGGGATACGCGACTTCATCTTAGAATCAAGAAAACAACGCTGGTATTAAACACACTTCGGTCCTTACAAACCCCACGGGGGCTTGTTTTCATTCCGCGCAGGGAAAGCAAAAGAAGGAAGACTACTATCGGACGATCGAGCTCACCGGCGATGCTGGGCGGCAGCCGCTGCTGCACTCCGACCACGGCGGGAGCTCAGTGGCACGTAGCTATCGTCGCTAGACTCCGGAGACTTGCTGGGCTCAGGAGAGTCGCTAGACTCCTAGGAGTCGTCGCTGCTGCTAGAGGAGGTGCCAAAGGGGGAGGAAGCAGGTCCTACGCCCACGGCTGCGTCCTGCAGGCTGCTTCCTGTGGAGCAGCACTCCAGCTGTCCGCCCTCCTCATCGAAGACCTTGAAGAACAAGGTGGATGCTCCATCGTATTCGAGGTGAATCACGAGGGCTCCCTCGGCGCGGCAGGCTCGGGCGACCTCACCCCATCCGTGGGTCATAAAGATGTCTTTGGGGCGCACCACCTCGACCTCAGTTCTGGTGGCCGTGCTGCAGCACCCGGCGTCCTGCAGCCACATCTCAAGTGGCCCCCTCGGAGGCAGCTCGTTGGCGAAGAACCTCGGCATCCCCACCCACAGCATGAACTCTCGCGAGCTGCCCTCAGCATGCGTCCGTGGCACGGTTGGCAAGGCAATGGCGGCCCGTCCCCCATCGTTGGGGGCCGCTCGATGGCACACATCTTCATCCTCGGGCGCAGGCGTACAGGGGAAGGGGGAAGCCACGCGGAAGCCTCGATTGCCAAGGCCTGGTCACCTCTCGTCCCGCGCTAGCGTCGTGAGGGAGGCGGACTTGCTTCTTCGGTGGGAGAGGATCAGGCCCCTCCCTAGGGGCCTTACCCTTTTCATCCGCCGAGAACCTCCTGATTAGCGCCATGGAAGTAAGACGGACAAGGAGAAGAAACGGGAGACAAGAAGATGAAGGAAGGATGAGCGAGGGGGCTCTGTCCCCCCCCCCCACACACATTTATAGCCAAGGAAGGCCAACCGCCGGCCTCCATGACCTTGCTCCATGATGATCTTCTGCATGCCGCATCGTTCCATCAAGTCGAACAATTGCTGAGGCAGCGTGGGGAAGTGGACACACCCACGTCCCATCAATCACCACGCATCATTAAGACCGCAGGCGGTTAGGGCCCGCGGCACTCCGCACTTGTCGTTTGGCTTCACCTGGAAGCCAAGTCCGAGCGCGCATTGGGCCCGGGGGCTACTTTCGGAGTTCTGGATATGGGGGTATCCAGACTTGCCTGCCTGCGGCCCACCATGTATGTCCATCAACGGCCTTGGTATGTCCCAGCTTCAGCATCAATGAGTGAAGACCCTCGCGAGGGTCCAAGCCTCGCGAGGCGGACGACACCAAGATCCCCAAGGGAATCGGCCTCCTTAGGCTGGCTCCCGAGGGGCGGAGAGTTCTATGCAAGGTGCACCTCACGAGGCTCAGCTGACGTGAGCCATGACGACCAAGGCCAGGCGGGCGCTAGGTGGGCGCCAGAGCGCCAGTATCCTCTTTGGTGCAAGGGAGGCAAGCCGTAGGCGCGGAGTCCCGGGGAATCAGCCAAAGGTTTCCATTCTGTGCAACAAGACCAAGACTGCCGGGACGGCAGGACGGAGGTCATCACCGAGCCCACCGCAGCTTCATGACCAGAGGATTTTCGTCGGCGAAGACCACTTTAGTCAGGATAGGATGTAATATTTGTCCCCTTTCAAATCCGACCTTGTGGGATCCCTTCCCGCCAACATTTCGGAAGAGGACCAAGGCCACTATAAATAGGACTTAGGCACCACCATAAAAGGGGGATCTGATCGGGGGGGGGATCGAATCCATTCTCACCCAACCACCTCACCAGCTCTCTTGAGCTCAGGAACACCTCACCTTCTAAGGCCAGTTCATCAACTGTACTAGTTCATCCTCAGCCCTTCAAGGCAATCCACCAAAAACGCTGGAGTAGGGTATTACACCACAAGGTAGCCCAAACCAGGATAAACTGTTCTGTCTCTTTGTCACTTTCAGCCTGACGCGCTAGGCTTAGGAGGATTGCGAGTAGGCAGGCCAGGTAGGTTGAGATCTCCGCACGCACCTCAGAGTTTGAAACTTTCAAGGGTTTGCGGAACCCGTAATCCAACACCTGGGAGCCTCTGGCTGCATGCCGATGGTTGCTGCAGTAAGGCCTCGTGGGTGGAGGTCGAGGTCACCCCCGCTGAAAGTGCTAAGTGGCACTTATGCTTTATTTTGGTGTGATGACAATGTGGTTAGTTGAACTAATATCGGTTGCTAAAGTTTATCTCAGGTTATTGGTTCTAAGTGTCCGTGATGGAGATGTGCGACCCCCCCATTTCAAAAAGGACAAAGGCGTTGTCTTTCGACGCTTCGAAGGTTTAGTTTTGGTTTGCTTCGAGTCGTAGGAAAGACCGCACTATCAAGAGGGGTCTGTGTGGATAAATGTCGTGTGGGAATGCCATTGCCGAGCCTCACTCTCTAACCCTTCCCACTCTGAGCATCTTATAAGGGCCTAGTGTGTATGCTGTGGTACTCAGAAAGTTGCAACAGAAAGTTACTGGGTACCCCGTGCGCACGGGGTCTGTTGACCCCCGTGCGCACGGGGTACTGCGTAACTCTCTGGGTACCCCGTGCGCACGGGGTCTTTTGACCCCCGTGCGCACGGGGTGGTGTGATTGTCTCTGAGTACCCCGTGCGCACGGGGCTGACTTAGCCCGTGCGCACGGGGTCCAACGGGCAGAAATCCCCACCAGCCCCTGCTCACTATATAAAGGGCTTTCTTCCTCCTCCAACCCTCAACCCTAATGTCTTGTTGAGCTCCACCATTGCTACACCTCCTTTTGCTCAATACTCTCAATCCCTCCACCCAAACTTGTTGAAACTTTGGGGATTGGGAGAGCAAGACCCGATCTACATCTTGACCAAACCAAATCGCATTCCCCGCAACATTTCTTCCCATTGACTTGTTACTCTTGGAGCTTGGGCTCCTAGGCGGCTAGAGGTTCCTCCGGAAGCTTCCTTGCTTGTGTTGTGCTCCGGAGAAGTTTGTAAAGGTGTGGTGGTCGCCTTCAAGACGAACCCCGAGTGATTCGAGGCTCATCCGTTGGGGGTGACTCGAAGCAGAATACGGTGAGCCTTCGGTGGCGTTCTGCAAGCTTTGGCTCCGGCACCGCTCCAAATGGAGATTAGCTCTTCCCCAAGGAAGAGTGAACTTCGGGTTAAAATCCGCGTCCTCGTCTCACTTGTGGTTAATCCTTTCCCGCACCTTTCCTTGTTGTTGTATGCTTGTTAACTTGCTAAGTAGTTTGTTGCCTAGCATATTTATCTTGGAGCTTACTTGTCATATAGGTTGCATTCACCTAGTTGCATATCTAGAGAACTCTTTTATCCGCTAAGCCTTAAAATCTACAAGAAAGATTAAAATTTGTAGTCTCCTATTCACCCCCCCCTCTAGTCGACCGTATCGATCCTTTCAATTGGTATCAGAGCCTCATGCTCTAATATAAGGTTTTACAACCATAGAGGATATGGTCGATCTAGGGAATGAGGGAGGTGGCTTACCCGTTGCGGAGGATGGTCAAAACCAACCCCCCGCCGCGACCGAGCCACTTGGTGCTCCGGTCGTTGCTCCCACCGCTCCTCATATCTAGAGAACTCTTTTATCCGCTGATCCTCTTTCAATGTTTGCGGACCTCAAAGTCTCTATGATGAAAGAGGTTCGGGCCTCGGTCAAGGAGGTAATTGATGCCCTCTTAAAGCCACCAACGTCCGCATCAAACTCGTTTAATCCAAATGAAGTTCATGATGCGGATGACTCTAGGGAACCTCTTGCTTCTCCGGCTTGTACTCAAGTTCCCAAGTACAATGCCGTGGAACCCTTTTACTCTCCTCAACCCTTTCAGCATCCCTGCATTAATCCTGTTGGGCCTCTGCCCCCTTTGAAAGCTAATGCCTTTGCTAAGTGGAAGCTAGATATGGAGTCTCACATGCGCAGTGCTTCAACTCAATTGTGGTGGATTGTGGTCAATGGATTCAACCCCAAGGACCCAATGAATCTCACTCCAAGAGAAGCAGTTGATGATCAACTCAATGCTACCGCACACAACATGCTTCGCAACGCTGTGACTGAAGACTATAGTGATTCCATTGCTCTTCTCAAAACCGCAAAGGAAATTTGGGATTGTCTTGAGGAGGCTCTTGAAGGAGATGAAGCAATTCGAAGATCGCGATTGTCCTTGCTCAAACAAGAAGTCAATCTCTTTGTGAGGAATGAGGGTGAGTCCGCAGAAGAGGTTTACCGAAGGTTGAAGTCTCTTGTGCTCAACTTGAGAACCTTTGGGTGCACTTGGGCAAATGATGACTTCATCAAGGACAAGTTCATAGATGCTATGGTTCTCACGGAACATACCATGGTCATGATGGTTCATCAACGTCCAGACTATCACAAGCTGACTTCGGCTCAAGTTGTTTCCACCTTCTCTACCCATGTTCTTTTGGAAACCAAGTCCAAGAAAACATTCGCAATAGCTCAAGCAACCAAGAACTCCAATCTTGCCTTGAAGGCCAAGAAAGTTGTGAGCCAACCCTCGAGGGAGGAAGAAGTGAGTGAAGAGATTGGTGAGGAGGATATTGACACCTCGTGTCCGGCAAATGATTTTGCGGAAGACTTGGCTCTCTTAGTCAAAAAGTACTCCGGGACCATGGCAAACAAAGGAAGAAATCTTCAAGGAAGATCTTTTGGACGAAGGAAATGCTACAATTGTGATAGCCCAAGACACTTTGTTCATGATTGTCCATATGAGAGACGTGAAGACAAGTCCGAGAAGCTTGTGCTTAAGAAGAAGAAGTTCACCAAGTTTGCAAAGAGGAAGGATGACAAGGCTCTTGTTCATGAAGAATACATGTCTGGAGATGAAGATGACGGTGATGATGATCAAGTGGGCATGGCCGCCTTTGCCATGCATGCCACTACCTCCTCCACCACCGGCCTCTTCGACTCTCCAAACGAGGACAAGCCATTCACTCATCGGTGCCTCATGGCCAAAGAGGTAAAAACAAAGTCCGAACCCAAGAAACCCGACAACTACACTCCCAATGTCTCATGTGAGATAGTGGAGGATGAGTGTGAGGAGGGTGTGGATAATGATGAGGAATCCTTAATGGCTTTCATGAAAACTCTTCATGGTGAAGCTCGTGCTCGTTTCGGCGATCTCCTTAAGTCACTTGCTGAACGCGATGACTTTATTGAGAACATTGAGAACCTCCTTATAGAGGAAAAGGAGAGAGTGGATCTCCTCGAGCACGACTTAATGAAGAGAGTGTCATGAGAGCATCACTTGAGGAAGCCTTATCTGCTCATCAAATTGACTCTCTTAAAACCAAACCAACAATGCTTTGCAACTTGCTCTTGAGAATAAAGATGCTCTTAATGTTAGAGTTGAAAAGCTTCTAGTTGACCATACAAAACTTGTTGAGGAGCATGAGTTCCTTGTGATTAGCTCCAAGGTTGTCAAAGGTGACCTCATTGCACTCACCGAGTCTTATGCCCAACTAAAAGCTACAACCATTAAGGCTCTCACTTGCGCACCTCATATTGATTTAAATGATGATGCTTGTACTGCTAACTTTGCTCATGATTGCACTTTCCTTCAAGAGGAAAATAAGAAGTTGAAAGCTCAAATTGAGGAAGGGCTTGTGTCATGCATCCAAGGGGAGAAAAACCTAAACGACCTCTTGAGAAACCAAAAGGAGTGTGTTGCCAAGGAGGGAGTTGGGTTTAATCCCGCATCCAAGAGTGGTAAGAAAAAGAAGAAGAAGACCAACAAGAAAATCGGTCCGACTCCTTCCCTTACCCAAAAGGTAGTGTTTGTGCATGAAGGGCACAAGGAGAAGGAGAAGGAATTAAAGGGTGTTGGGAATGGAAAGGTCATTAGGGACAAGGCCATTCCCAAAAATTTTGCCGGCAAGAACAATCCATCATACGTTCTCATGAGAGGAGATGATGGCCATACCTTTGCAAAATTTGGGTTCCTAAGATCCTTGTTGCTCACTCTGCAGGACCCATTGCAAAATGGGTACCTATAACCAAAGATTGATTATTGTAGGACTATGTCTCCGGTGGAACTCAATGGGTGATCGACAGTGGATGCACAAATCATATGACCGGAGAAAGGGAGATGCTCGTGGAGTTCGTTGATTCACTCAAGGCCTCTTCGAACACTCCTTCGGTGACAATAGCAAGGGCAAGGTATTGGGTTTGGGCAAGGTGGTAATCTCTAATGATTCATCTCTTTCAAATGTCATGCTTGTCCAATCCCTTCACCACAATTTACTTTCAACTATTCAATTGGCTCGTGCCGGATATGATTCACATTTTGGTGAATTCCATGTGACAGTCTTTAAGAGAAGCAATCTCAAAGTGGTCTTTGTTGGGCATGTTGAAGACCACCTTTACGTGGTTGATTTCTCGAAAGAGAAAACTCATCTTGCAACATGCCTAATGGCCAAGGCCGACGTGGGGTGGCTATGGCACCGTAGACTAGCCCACGTGGGCATGAGAAATTTACAAGCTCTCTTAAAGGGGAGCACATTCTTGGACTAACCAATGTGTCTTTTGCCAAAGATCGTCCTTGTAGTGCTTGCATTGCCGGAAAACTTCATGAAAAAGCTCACAAGGTGAAGACTATCATCACCACCATGAGGCCCCTCGAGCTTATCCATTTGGATCTTTTTGGGCCTCCCACATATGATAGTTTGGGAGGAAGGAGATATTGTCTTGTCATTGTTGATGACTTCACAAGATATACTTGGGTGTTCTTTCTCAAGACTAAAGATGAAACTCAAGAAACCTTCATCAACTTTGCCAAAGCAGCTCAACGTCAACATAACTATGAGATCAAGGCAATCTGGAGTGGCAATGGCACCGAGTTCAAAAACTATACAACGGATGATTTCTTGAGTGAAGAGGGGATAAAGCACCAATATGCCTCACCTTATACTCCCCAACAAAATGGGGTTGCGGAGAGGAAGAATCGGACTCTTATTGAGATGGCTAGGACCATGCTTGATGAGTACAAATCACCATACAAGCTTTGGGCAGAAGCCATCAACACCGCGTGCCATGCTTCAAACCGGCTTTATCTCCGCAAGCTCAAGAACAAGACCCCTTATGAGCTCCTAATCGGGAGAAAGCCCAACGTCAAATACTTTCGGGTATTCGGGTGTAAGTGTTTCATTTTAAACAAAAAATCCCGGTTAGCTAAATTTGAGTCTAGAACTTATGAGGGCATATTTGTTGGATATGCATCAAACTCTCATGCTTACCGAGTTCTCAATAAATCCACCGGATGCATTGAGGAAACGGTAAATGTGGAGTTTGATGAAGATAACGGCTCCCGCATGGAGCAAATTGTTCCTAGTGTTGTAGGTGATGAGGCTCCTTCACAAGCTATAAGGACAATGGGGATAGGCCACATTCTCCCACAAGAAACACCCCATGTCCAAGTAGAAGAAGAAGGAGTAAGAGCCCCTCTTGAGGATTCTCCTCAAGGGAAGTCATCACCAACGCCACTTGTCCAAGATGCTTCGGGAAATAATGAACATATCCAAGAACAAGATCAAGACCCTCATATTCCTGAGCAAGATCAAGAGCAAACTCATCCGAATAATGAAGAACCAATCGTTGAGGCTCAAGATCAAGCTCAAAGTCATGATCAGGATCAAGATCAACCCCAACCACATGTGTCTTCATCGACATCACTTCCTACAGAGCAAGAACCTATGGTTGCAAAGCGAAGAGTGTCTCCAAGGCTAAAGCAATCTCAAGGGCAAGCCTCCTCATCAAGTCCAAAACCAAGTGAATAAGAGCTTGACCGCAAAGAGCAAAAAGTGGCCGCCAAGCTGAAACATCTTCAACACCTCACCGAGAACATCTACGGAAGCATCAAAAAGGGGTAACTACTCGTAGATGTTTGGCAAACTTTTGTGAACATCACTCGTTTGTCTCTTGTGTTGAACCCCTTAAGGTGGAATATGCACTTGACGATCCGGATTGGATAGATGCCATGCATGAAGAACTCAACAACTTCACACGCAACAAAGTATGGACCCTTGTAGAAAGACCCAAGGAATTTCATAATGTCATTGGAACAAAGTGGATTTTCAAGAACAAACAAGATGAATATGGACAAGTAATAAGGAACAAGGCAAGGTTAGTGGCACAAGGTTTCACCCAAGTTGAAGGTTTGGACTTTGGTGAAACGTTTGCCCCCGTTGCCCGTCTCAAATCCATTCGCATCTTACTTGCTTATGCCTCTCATCATGATTTCAAATTATATCAAATGGATGTTAAGAGCGCTTTTCTTAATGGTCCTCTTAAGGAGTTAGTGTATGTCAAGCAACCTCCCGGTTTTGAAGACCCCGATCATCCCTCTCACGTTTATGAACTCCATAAGGCACTTTATGGACTCAAACAAGCACCTCGTGCTTGGTATGATCACCTTACGGCGTTCCTAAGCGAGAAAGGGTTCCAGATTGGGGTAATAGATTCCACTCTCTTTACAAAGAGGGTAAAAGGAGAGTTGTTTGTCTGCCAAATATATGTTGATGATATTATCTTTGGGTCAACTAACCATGCTATTAACGTTGGGTTTGAGAATCTTATGACTAAGGAATTTGTGATGAGCATGATGGGAGAGTTGAAGTTCTTTCTCGGTTTTCAAGTGAAGCAATTAAGAGGTGGAACCTTCATCAATCAATCTCGTTATATCCAAGACATGCTCAAGAGATTCAAAATGCAAGATATCCAGCCAAAGAAGACACACATGGCCAAATGGTCAACTTCATCTTGATACATATGGTAAAGAAGTGGATCAAAAGGTATATCGCTCCATGATCGGTTCCCTGCTTTACCTTTGTGCATCTAGGCCAGATATTATGTTGAGTGTGTGTATGTGTGCAAGATTTCAATCTGCTCCTAAGGAGAGCCACTATTCGGCAGTGAAAAGGATCCTTCGATATTTGGTTCATACCCCAAACTTAGGCCTTTGGTATCCCAAGGGATCTTCATTTGAGTTAATGGGTTACTCGGATTCGGATTGGGCCGGAGACAAGGTTGATCGCAAGTCCACCTCTGGTTCATGTCAATTTTTAGGAAGGTCGTTGGTAAGTTGGTCTTCAAAGAAGCAAAATTGTATATCTCTCTCCACAGCCAAAGCCGAGTATATTGCTGTCGGAAGTTGTTGTGCCCAATTATTATGAATGAGGCAAAGTTTGATGGATTATGGTGTCAAATGTGACAAAGTGCCTCTATGGTTTGACAATGAGAGTGCCATCAAGATCGCCGAGAATCCGGTTCAACATAGCAAGACCAAGCATATTGAGATTCGTCATCATTTCATTAGAGATCATATGGCCAAGGGAAACATTGAGTTACTCCATGTCAACACTGAGAATCAACTTGCAGACATTTTCACCAAGCCTCTTGAAGAAGCAAGATTCCGGGAGTTAAGGCATGAGCTAAATATCGTGGATATTAGTAACTTCAGATGAAACTCTTGCTCATACACACATACTCATGTACTATCTTGCTTAGATGTAGGCACATGTCTAGGGGGAGCTAGCTCAACCCATGAGCTATCTTATCCTGCAAGTGCATAAATCAAACTAAATCTTTCACCTTAGCCACTTTAGGTGGTACTTGTGCTTCAAAGATGAGTATCGGTCTTGGGCCCAACGTTCATATCTTCGCGGTGCCATACCAAGTAAACTCAAACATGGTGGCCTTGGCCACCGGCCTTGCTTGAGGATTGTGTCCGTGTTTGTATTGCCTGTGCTTCTGATAGAGGCGAGGGTGTCCCGATCTTTCGATGAGATGATAACTATCGATTTGGTGGAGACGACTTTGACGATCCGACTACAAACGTGCACGACGTTGCGCCTTAGCAATCACTAAACCAATCTCCTGAGGTTACTGACGATGCCGGAAGCACGGTCAGCCTGACCACGAAGGTCTATTCCTGCAAGCAATCGAAGAACGAGCAAGAATATGATAAAGCAATCTGAATATTGCAAATATATATGAGGTATTGATAGTGGTGGGGATCCGTAAGCGGTCTTGGTCTGGTCGTTGGACACAAACGAAGTACACGAAGTTGCAATGGCTAACTTTTAACTAAACAAATCCCAAGGAAAAGCAACTAGATGGATCTACTTATATAGGAGCAAGGGGTGGAGGCCAAGGAGGTGGGAGGACGTCCCAAGGCAGCCTAACACTAAATCTAGGTCGTACAAGGCCAATGGGCCCAAGTGGAGGTGATGTAACACCTTTGGACTTGTAGTTTGACTCGGATTCTGCTACAGCATCAGATTGTTTCGTCCACAACTCAACGCTCCGGACGAATTTGAAGGTGATTCCAATTGGGTTGGAAAGTGCACGAAATCTAGTTTCCAACAAAAAAAGAATCACCCAATTCGGAGTCCGTATGAAAAACTTGTGTGCGTTTTGAGTCAGGTATGTCTGTGCAGTCCGAATCTGAATCCAGAACGTGAGAGACTTGGACTCTATCTTCTCTTGGGCCAAAAGTGACGTGAGAGAACTTTTTGGACAGCAAATAAACATCTATTTCTTCCATATCTTCATATGTGGATTGTACAAATGTCCCATACACCTGCAATTAGACAAAACACAAAAGTGTGTGAAGTATTTTTGTTCTGGATAACATAAATAGATTATTGAATAGTTTGCACTAGAAATCACCTGACAAATATGCATATATGCAATATTTTTGGTCATATCCAAGGTAGTCATGTCCTCATCATCCTCCCCTTCTTGAAAATAAAGCCGTCCTCGGCGTTGCTTAATCTGAAATGTGGCTAACAAAAAAGACAAGGTGTACATGTTGTATATGTATATGTCATCCATTTTTACTTCCCTTGATTTTTGCATATATGACACATGAATAGATGAGTAACTTGCATAGTTCATAAAATCTAAAGCCAAAAAATTAGCACAAGAAGTAGAAGGCATGAAAGTATTGCAACTCAGTTTGCACATATAAGTGAAGCTCTTATTCATTTCAAAAGATTGACAATGTTCATCATTAAACCATCCCAACATTGGTGAATAAACCTTACTTGCATCAAATTTACATGCTACAACATGCTTAAATAAGCAAACATGCAATAAGTCATTCAACACAGAATCATCACCAAGATTAGAGGTCATATCAAAATGATTAAACATTGGTTCTTTTGCATCAATAGTTAATTCAATGGGTGCACTCAAAATTGTTGGTATTTCAGTTGTTTGATCACATGGCAAAGTCAAATTATCAACGTAGTCCTCTAAAATAGGTGGTGTGATCAAAGTAGTGGGTAGCTCATCAGATGGTGCATTCAAATTGACAAGGCATTCATCATTCTCATGTAGAGATGGAAGATCAGTACCTTTGTCATTACCTCTTATGATCAACTCAGATGATGTAGCCACTCTCGGGGGCGATGCGTCACATGGTGGAGGTGATGTAGTCCTGACAACAACAGATGTGGTTGTCATAGTATGCCTAGTAGTTGAAGGAACAATCATATCAACTCTTGGAATGTGCACCGTGCGCTTGTTCTCCTCGTGGCCAACACGTCGTTTTATTTCCTGTTCAGCTTTGCAAGCAAGATGAAACAAATGGTCCATAGGATAACACTCTTCATGAATTAGTATCTCTTGAATATCACGGTTTAATCCTCCCCAAAATCTATCCATAAAATCATCTTCACTTTCTTCTAAAGAGGAATGCAACAAGGTAGTTTGTAAATCATCATAGTATTTTGTTACAGTTTCACTACCTTGTTTTAAGTGTTGCAACTTCTTAATCATGTCACGAGTATAATAAGCAGGGACGAAAGTATGTCGCATGGCAAGTTTCAAATCATCCCAAGTAGTAGGTATATAATCAGGGTGTAACCGACAATATTCACTCCACCAAACCAAAGCATAACCAGTGAAAGAACCAACCGCAACCTTAACCTTTTTATGTTCATTGAAATTATGGGAAGCAAATATATTTTTTATGTCGAACTCCCATTCAATATATAAAGCAGGTTTAAAATGGCCATTAAATGGTGGTATAGATACATTAACCTGATCATGTGCATTTGGATGTTTGTGCACCTCTCGTGACGGTTGTGGTATTTGCAAAGGTGGTGGCACGTCTCCCGCGATCGACAAAGCCCATGAATTGACTCTGAATCCTGTCATGATTAGTAGAACAAGAAACAAAACCCAAAAATAATGTTCCTATAACTACTAGGATGTGGTGGTAAAATGCTCACAGTAAAGCAAATATCAATGTCTTACAAGTTCTTACCATGCAGCAGGCGGTGATCGGCAACCAGCGGTGTCAAGTAACTCCGAATATTGAGTAAAGCGATTGCCACGGGAGCGTACGTATACACGGTGTAGAAATATGTGGAGCTGGGTTGGCTATATATGGTAGCAAAAGATTAGCAATAATCAATTCAAAGATGCAATGTTGAATAAACGCTCAACGACGGTACTGTGCTGGTCCTAGGCTAGACCAAACTAGAGACGCAAGCCTAGAACACTAAAGAGGTCACGTCGTAGCACAACTAGCATCAACAAAGGATATGAAGTAGCCCTGGACAACAAGATATAAGTGAAGATCACAATAGCAGTAGACCTATTTAGAAGCTGATGTTGAGGTGCCAAATACTGAACTAGCTTCTGCAACTATTTAGATGCGTCTCATCGCTAGCTTTCATTTGAGTGCTCGCGGAGTCAAAACAGACTTCATATGAGGAAGTTATGCCTGTTTTACTGAACAGTGCACAAAACAGATTCCAATCCGAATTCAACTATGAGATTGAGTCTAGATAGATCCGAATTTTGTTTTTTTTTCTCCTCTCTTTTTTTTCTCACACTTTTTTTTCTTTTCCTTTCTTTTTTTTTCTCTGACTTTTTTTTTAACTTTTTTTTCTCTCGTTTTTTTTCTCTATCTTTTTTTCTCTCTCCCTCTTTCCAAAACAAACTAGATAAGATGTAGATTGGATCAAGCGAAGATGGGAACGATCTCAACTATGATTATGACAATGAACGGTGGGTAGCACGTGGAGGAAATTGATGTATGGGTGGTGGACAGCGGAAGGGATAACGATGCAGCGGCGACGTGACTAATGTGAACAGAACTCAAAACTCTAAACGACCTAGACACTAAGACCAGCAACTCGACACGACGATGCAACCGATAATTCAACTATGCAAGCAATGAAAAGAAAATTGCAAAGGCTCAGACTGGCTTGGACAAAGGATGAATAGATCTAACTCTTTTTTGTGGATTTTTCTTGGACAATAGGTAAGAAAATAAATCTAATCTAGGAAAAACTGGAAATTCTCACCGAGCAACCTGAAAACTAATACCACTTGATAGAGGCGAGGGTGTCCCGATCTTTCGATGAGATGATAACTATCGATTTGGTGGAGACGACTTTGACGATCCGACTACAAACGTGCACGACGTTGCGCCTTAGCAATCACTAAACCAATCTCCTGAGGTTACTGACGATGCCGGAAGCACGGTCAGCCTGACCACGAAGGTCTATTCCTGCAAGCAATCGAAGAACGAGCAAGAATATGATAAAGCAATCTGAATATTGCAAATATATATGAGGTATTGATAATGGTGGGGATCCGTAAGCGGTCTTGGTCTGGTCGTTGGACACAAACGAAGTACACGAAGTTGCAATGGCTAACTTTTAACTAAACAAATCCCAAGGAAAAGCTACTAGATGGATCTACTTATATAGGAGCAAGGGGTGGCGGCCAAGGAGGTGGGAGGACGTCCCAAGGCAGCCTAAAACTAAATCTAGGTCGTACAAGGCCAATGGGCCCAAGTGGAGGTGATGTAACACCTTTGGACTTGTCGTTTGACTCGGATTCTGCTACAGCATCAGATTGTTTCGTCCACAACTCAACGCTCCGGACGAATTTGAAGGTGATTCCAATTGGGTTGGAAAGTGCACGAAATCTAGTTTCCAACAAAAAAAGAATCACCCAATTCGGAGTCCGTCTGAAAAACTTGTGTGCGTTTTGAGTCAGGTATGTCTGTGCAGTCCGAATCTGAATCCAGAACGTGAGAGACTTGGACTCTATCTTCTCTTGGACCAAAAGTGACGTGAGAGAACTTTTTGGACAGCAAATAAACATCTCTTTCTTCCTTATCTTCATATGTGGATTGTACAAATGTCCCATACACCTGCAATTAGACAAAACACAAAAGTGTGTGAAGTATTTTTGTTCTGGATAACATAAATAGATTATTGAATAGTTTGCACTAGAAATCACCTGACAAATATGCATATATGCAATATTTTTGGTCATATCCAAGGTAGTCATGTCCTCATCAGCTTCTTTTTGTTGTTGTTTTGTTTTGTTCTTTATACTTCTCTTTTGGTACAAGTGCCCCTCATATTCCCTTTCCATAGTGATAGGTCTTTCCTCGCGGCATATTCAGAAATATCGACCAAGTGCTTTGTGAAGTAAGGGGTAAGAGTATACACTCAGCCCCCTATTCAAAACAAGTCCACTCATGTCAAGTTTCTGAGTACCCCGTGCGCACGGGGCTGTACCGTGTGCACGGGGCCCCCGTGCCCACGGGCTCTGTACCGTGCGCACGGGACCCCCGTGCGCACGGGGGTCTCTTAGTCCGTGCGCACGGGGTCTGGGGTTTCTGGCCCTGAAGGTGGGCCATGGGGGTGGCCCGGGCTCCTTTCCACCCATTCTCCCCCTCCACTGCTCAGACAGCCTCCAGCGCCGCCGCCATCGCCTCCCCTCGCCGGAGCTCCTCCGGGCCTCGTCGGGGTTCTTCCTCGGTGGATCGGCATCTAGATGGGGTCCTCTTCCGGTTGGTCCTGCCTCCTTGGTCTTCCTCCTAGGGTTTCTTTCTTTCTCTCTAGCTTTAGGGTTTCTTTGCTCCCTAGATTCGATTGATCTCTAATGTTGGTAGAAAGATCTCTAGTGTGTAGTTCCTATGGTCTCTCTGCTTCACCCACTCCCGGAGTTCATCCTGGTAGTGGCTGCGGCTAGGAGACCCCGTGTCCACGGAGTGTTTGACGCCCGTGCGCACGGGGCCCCGTGTCCACGGTCCTGTACCGTGCGCACGGGACCCCCATGCCCACGGGGTCTAAACCCCCGTGTGCACGGGCTATCCAGAACTTTTGCCTAAGATTTCTATCTATCCCCTTGCCTTTCATCTTGCACTTGTACTCATTTGTGGTTCGTGCTTTGTGTTGTTGGATGTTTGCGTGTGTTTCAGACTCCGCTGACAAGAGGTCTGAGCTTCGTCGCAAGCGTGGAAAAACAGGATCAGAGGACTTCACCATTGCTCGTCGTCAGCCGTCTGAAGGCATGGGTCAGGGGTCTGGGTCGGGTCAGGGCCGTGTTCGACGTGCTACCTCAAAGCGGCCCGTTGTAGAGGCTTCCGACAATTCTGAGGAAGAATATGACTCACAAGATGATGTTTACTACGCCAATCCCAATAATGATGATGAGATAGAAGAAGAAGATGATCGTGGTGAGGAAGATGAAGAAGAGGATGAGGAGTCTAGTCCGGAGCAAGCCATTCCGGGCGGGCGTGACCTCCGGAATTTGCCTCTTGTCAAGTGGACCAAGCCAGAGATCTGGGCTGAGAGACAGAGCCATCCGTATGTTGCTGCCACTGGTATGGGAGTGGATCCCCGGTTCAAGAATGAGTTTCAGCAAAGGGTCTATCATGAGCTTCTTATGACCAAGTCCAAGAAGTTTGCCCCTCACCAGCAAGTCAACACTGAGAGTTTGCGCGACAATGACCATCTGTATCCCGGTGTGTACTCCGCTCTTGGACGACTGGGTCTGATTCCGTTTGTCACCTTCAACCACCCCTATAATGAAGATCTAGTGATGTAGTTCTTTGCCACTCTGTACTTCTCCAATGATTCTGCTCGCACACTCACCTGGATGTACGGAACGCACCAGTGCTCAGCTCCTATGGCAAAGTTCTCCGAGATCATTCCCTATCAGTTCATGGATGAAGAGACCGTTTTTGATGAGTTTGGCGTTGTTCGGGAAAGTGGGCAGCGCACTAAAGATGAGATTGCCTTTGCTTACAAACAGGAGAAGTCTTTTGTCACTGGGTCAATCAAAGACCTCTTGCCTCTCTATGATACCATGCGCCATATGCTGAGGTATACCCTCACTCCAAAGGCCGGGGATTCCCATAACATTCGGAGCTCCATGCTTGATGTCTTTGTGTATCTTCATCAGAAGAAGAAAGTGGCCGTTCTGGACTTCATGTACTACGAGCTGCGTCAGTGTGTTCAAGAGAACAAGTCCTTGATCTATGCTCCTTTCATACAGGCATTGATTGAGACCGTTTCTCTAGCAAAGTACATTCCCAGCTTCAAGACTTCTGTCCCCAAGCGCAACTCCAACTGGACCCCTGCTGCTCCTGCTCCCTATGTGCCTCTCAAGAAGGGGCGCAACCCTAGGCCTGAGGATCGTGCTACCTACACTCCAGGCATGTCCTCTACTACACAGATCCCTCGTGGTCGGGCCAAGTCCATTGGATCGGAGGCCATCTTTGCCAAGGGAGAGAAGAAGTCACTGTTCAAGACCTTGAGCAACATGTTCAAGATGTGTCAGTCCATTCAGCATCGTCAGATCAAGGAAATCAACAAGGAGAAGCTTGTTCGGCATGAGCAGAAGGCAGCAAGGGCTGCTGCTGGTGAGGAGGTCGGTCCAGGTTCAGAGGACGTCGACAGTGAGGCCACTGCTCGGTCTTTCCCAATGGCCGGGTGGCATTTTGATGATGATGATGATGCCTCGAGTGCTCCTCCTCTTGTCTAATGGGTCTCGTGTCGCCATTTGTCTCCTTTTTGTTGTCTTGATGACAAAGGGGGAGAAGTGGTGTGTGGTGTGCGTTCGTGTGTATGTTGAGATCTCAAGCCTTGTGTTTCTCGCTGTTGGTTGGTTTTAGTTGGCTTGAGATACTCTTATTTACCTTCTGCCTGTGTGGTTGTGAGACTCTAGCTTTATTATTGAACCTTGCCATTATCCTCTTATGCTTATTAGGTCTCACATTATTTGCTCTCCCACACTGTGTCATGAGTTCTAGGCACCGTTATAGGTTTATTTTGTTGAAACTCATGACGTTTCTCTAATGATCTTGGTTGAACCTCCTATGAGTGTTCTAGATGCATTCTTGTTTTCGGGCACACTTTTAGGGGGAGCTATCATGATCATTATTTGTTCCATGGCTTTCTATCTATTTATTCTCCTTGCCATGCTCTAACCACGTTGTCATCAATGCACCAAAAAGGGGGAGATTGAAAGTGCTAAGTGGCACTTATGCTTTATTTTGGTGTGATGACAATGTGGTTAGTTGAACTAATATCGGTTGCTAAAGTTTATCTCAGGTTATTGGTTCTAAGTGTCCGCGATGGAGATGTGCGACCCCCCATTTCAAAAAGGACAAAGGCGTTGTCTTTCGACGCTTCGAAGGTTTAGTTTTGGTTTGCTTCGAGTCGTAGGAAAGACCGCAGGGGTCTGTGTGGATAAATGTCGTGTGGGAATGCCATTGCCGAGCCTCACTCTCTTACCCTTCCCACTCCGAGCATCTTATAAGGGCCTAGTGTGTATGCTGTGGTACTCAGAAAGTTGCAATAGAAAGTTACTGGGTACCCCGTGCGCACGGGGTCTGTTGACCCCCGTGCGCACGGGGTACTGCGTAACTCTCTGGGTACCCCGTGCGCACGGGGTCTTTTGACCCCCGTGCGCACGGGGTACTGCGTAACTCTCTGGGTACCCCGTGCGCACGGGGTGGTGTGATTGTCTCTGAGTACCCCGTGCGCACGGGGCTGACTTAGCCCGTGCGCACGGGGTCCAACGGGCAGAAATCCCCACCAGCCCCTGCTCACTATATAAAGGGCTTTCTTCCTCCTCCAACCCTCAACCCTAATGTCTTGTTGAGCTCCACCATTGCTACACCTCCTTTTGCTCAATACTCTCAATCCCTCCACCCAAACTTGTTGAAACTTTGGGGATTGGGAGAGCAAGACCCGATCTACATCTTGACCAAACCAAATCGCGTTCCCCGCAACATTTCTTCCCATTGACTTGTTACTCTTGGAGCTTGGCCTCCTAGGCGGCTAGAGGTTCCTCCGGAAGCTTCCTTACTTGTGGTGTGCTCCGGAGAAGTTTGTAAAGGTGTGGTGGTCGCCTTCAAGACCAACCCCGAGTGATTCGAGGCTCATCCGTTGGGGGTGACTCGAAGGAGAATACGGTGAGCCTTCGGTGGCGTTCCGCAAGCTTTGGCTCTGGCACCGCTCCAAACGGAGATTAGCTCTTCCCTAAGGAAGAGTGAACTTCGGGTTAAAATCCGCGTCCTCGTCTCACTTGTGGTTAATCCTTTCCCGCACCTTTCCTTGTTGTTGTATGCTTGTTGACTTGCTAAGTAGTTTGTTGCCTAGCATATTTATCTTGGAGCTTACTTGTCATATAGGTTGCATTCACCTAGTTGCATATCTAGAGAACTCTTTTATCCGCTAAGCCTTAAAATCTACAAGAAAGATTAAAATTTGTAGTCTCCTATTCACCCCCCCCCCTCTAGTCGACCGTATCGATCCTTTCACCCGCCGGTAATGTGTTCCTGAACTGAGGGTGGCAGCCATTCGCCCGCGTGTGCGGCCTGTAGGGGAGTTGCACCCTCTGAGGGAGTCCTGGATTAAGGGGTCCTCGGGCAGCCGGACTATATACATGTGCCGAACTGTTGGGCTATGAAGATACAAGATAGAAGACGCCTCCCCGTGTCCGGATGGGACTCTCCTTTGCGTGGAAGGCAAGATTGGCGATTCGGATATGTAGATTCCTTTCTATGTAACCGACTTTGTGTAACCCTAGCCCACTCCGGTATCTATATAAACCAGAGTCCGTAGGAAAACAATCATAATCTCACAGGCTAGACTTCTAGGGTTTAGCCATTACGATCTCGTGGTAGATCAACTCTTGTAATACTCATATTCATCAAGATCAATCAAGTAGGAAGTAGGGTATTACCTCCATAGAGAGGGCCCAAAGCTGGGTAAACATTGTGTCCCCGCCTCCTGTTACCATTAGCCTTAGACGCACAGTTCGGGACCCCCTACCCGATATCCGTTGGTTTTGACACCGACATTGGTGCTTATTGAGAGTTCCACTATAACGTCGAAGATAGGCTTGATGGCTCGCCTTGTTATCAAGGACAACATCACCTCCGGGGGAGCCCTGGCCTTAGGCCAAACCCTCCGGCTCAGCGGCTTCACTATGACCGCATGCTCGGCCGCCGCACTGACGATGACTTCTCGTGTCATCGAAAATCACCTCCACGTCAATTCAGAATACTCTAAACAGATGGATCCGATGGACTTGTCATCTTTAAAAGAACTCCTAGATCGCATTGCCGCCCTGGGAGTCGCTACAGACTACGATCGGATTGGGCTTAAACCCGATCAGAGAGAAATATAATCTCCACTGATCACCCATCAGATAGCAGTGGTGGAGGAGCAACACAACAACTGTTCCTCTACATTGAGGATGAACTATGTTCAGATAACCAAGCTCATAGAGCCGGACACCCGCCCGCGGGAAGACATGCCGCATACGCCGAACCTAGAGTTGGTTTCTGGGCCTAAAAACTCGGTTGATATCCCGGAGCCCGAACTATTAAGTTTAGAAGTTTCTCAAGCTCCAGATCCCAGATTGGGTCAGGGTTAGGATTTAATGCCACCCACCCACCCAGATACAAGCGATCTTATCCACATCAGACAACAGTCCCAGGAAACAGTCCATGAGTTTTGGGCCAGATTCTGCCTTGTCAAGGACAACATCAAAGACTGTCGCGATGAAGACGCAATCTCATTATTCTGCAAAAATTGCAAGGACGATGGAATCCTCAATGCCATCAACCACTGTCACGTATCACACTTCGCTGACTTGGCAACCATAGTACAGAAGTACTGTGAAGTGGAAAGCGCCTGGCAAACTCAGGCAGCTTCTTGGGAGCCACCGGTTTCCACTAAAGCCCTCGTTCGGACCAAAAGGATGCACCCTCATCGGTCGCATGATGAAGTATCAAAAAAATCGAAGCCCATTACACGGCGTAGAACCGTTCTGGAGGGATGGCTCAATAGGCCATGCAAAATACACACAACGCCGGATACCATACCAACCCATAGCCTTAGAGCATGTTGGATACTCCGGCAAGTGGCCAAGAGCGGCGAGGATCTCCTCACCAAGAATACCGCAGAGCAACATCCCATGGAAGACAACAACCCTACAATATTGACAATCTTCGAGACCTTTGCCTCAAAAAATAGGTGCAAAAGGGCACTCCGTGGCCTTGCCGAAGTCTGCCAAGTCGCAGCAATAAACCCCTGGAATGACACGGCCATAACTTTCAATGCCAGTGACGAACCAAAATTCAGAACAGTTCGGGCACCAGCCGCATTGGTTCTCAGTCCGATTGTGGACGGTTTTTGGCTTACCAAACTGCTCATTGATGGCGGCAGCGGACTAAACCTCATTTACAAGGAAACTCTCAACAAAATGGAAATGGATAGGATTCGCATTGAGCAAAGTAGCACAACCTTCCGAGGGATTATTCCCAGTCGGGAGGCGCGATGTGCGGGAAAAATCACAATCGATGTGGTATTCAGCACGCCGGAGAATTATCTGTCCGAAGAGATTTTCATGTGGCCCCTTTCAACAGCGGATATCACGCCCTGTTAGGACGAGATGCATTTACAAGCTTCCAAGCTATCCCCCATTATGGGTACATGAAGCTCAAGATGCCAGGGCCCAATGGAATCATCACTCTTGCCAGCGATCCAGACATAGCACTCCGCGCCAAAAACAAAACCGCCGCCTTCGCCCTCAAGGCATTGTCTGAAGCCCTCGCGGCCGAAGAATTAACCGCGTTGTGCTCCATGGTGGATAGGGATGACGTGATACTCGGTAAGCGACCCAAATCCACCTCCTTTAAGCCAGCCGACGAAATAGTCAAATTCCAAGTCCACCCAGCAGACTCCACGAAGACAGCATCCATTGGGGCACAGCTGGACCCCACGATCGACGCCGCACTACAGGAGTTCCTACGCAAAAATTGGGACATATTTGCCTGGCACCCTTCTGATATGCCAGGGATCCCACGCAGGCTGGCCGAACATAGCCTAAACATACTGAAGGGATATAAGCCGGTCAAGCAAACATTGCTGCGCTTTTTCGAACCCAAACGACAAGCCATGGGGGAGGAGCTAGCCAAGTTACTCGAGGCCGGATTCATCAGAGAGATAAAACACCGGACTGGCTAGCAAACCTAGTGATGGTACCAAAGAAGGATAAATCCTGGCGCCTATGTGTCAATTACAAAGCCCTCAGCGAAGACTGCTCTACGGATCCCTTCCCCCTCCCCTGCATCGATCAGATTATCGATGCTACCGTGGGACACGACTCATTTTGTTTCCTCGACGCATACTCCGGATACCATCAAATCAAGATGAAGGAGTATATTCAGGCCACAACAGCATTCATCACCCCATACCGGCCTTTCTGCTTCAACACTATGCCTTTCAGGCTCAAAAACATCGGTGCCACCTATCAACACATGATTCAAACATGCCTGGAGAAACAAGTCGGCAAAACAGTAGAAGCATATGTGGATGACGTAGTCAGCAAAACCAGACATGTTGAGTCATTAATAGATGATCTGCGTCTCACATTCGACAACCTCCAAACATATGACATCAAGCTCAATCCGGAAAAGTGTGTTTTCGGCGTTCCCGCTGGAAAGCTTCTGGGCTTCATTGTTTCCAATAGAGGAATTGAGGCAAACCCAGCTAAAATCCGATATTTGTCACAATTGGCTACACCAACAGACCTCAAACAAGTCCAAAAACTATCCGGATGTGTGGCAGCTTTAAGCCGCTTTATCTCCATACTAGGAGAAAAGACATTGCCACTCTATCACCTTCTCCGACGCACTGATACCTTCGAGTGGACGGATGCGGCAACGGCCGGATTGGAAGAAATAAAGGCTCTTCTAGCAAGCAACCCAATCTTGGTCGTGCCAAATGTCGGTGAACCCATGTTATTATACATATCGGCCACACACCAAGTCGTGAGTGCGGTGCTCGTCGTCGAATGAGAGGAGGACGGACACAAATTCCTGCTTCAGAAGCCGGTATACTACGTATCCACTGTCCTCACACCATGCAAATCCCGGTACCCACACTACCAAAAAATATCATACGCGGTCTTCATGGCATCCCAGAAGCTACGACACTACTTTCAAGAATGCTCCATAACGGTGGCCTCCGAGGTACCACTCAATGACATAATAAATAACCGCGACGCCACGGGCCGGATTGCCAAGTGGTCCATTGAGCTCCTCACATTCGACATTACATACAAACCGCGGCGGGCCATTAAATCTCAAGTTCTGGCCGACTTCGTCACCGAATGGACATAGGCCAAACTCCCTAAAGAGTACGACACATATTCCAACTGGGTCATGCACTTCGACGGCTCCAAAATGCTGGCAGGCCTAGGGGCAGGTGTTTTCCTAACATCCCCTACTAGAGATACAGTTCAGTACATCCTCCAAATATTATTCACGGACTCCAACAATGTAGACGAATACCAAGCCTTATTGCATGGTCTTCGGATGGCCGTCTCCATGGGCATACAATGCCTAGAAGTGCGCGAGGATTCAAACCTCGCAACATCTCAAATAAATTGAGATTTTGATGGCAAAGATCCGAAGATGGCGGCTTACCATAACTCCGTTCTCAAAATGTTGGCTCAGTTCGAGGGGTTCGAGTTTCACCATGTGGCTCGAGAAAGTAACCAAGCGGCGGATGTCCTTACTCGCATCGGTGCCAAGTGGGACCCCGTCCCACCTAACATCTTTTTGGAAAGCTTTTGAAGCCATCTATGGTGTGGCAAGGGAAGAGCTGCAACACCAATCCAGATCTGACTACAATCCCAGAATCCGAACACACCGATGTCAATAGGGGATCATCCACCGAAATCACACCATCGGCCCATCATCATGGCATGCATTGCCCCATGGTCCGAACCCTTCTTGGCCTACCTTAATAGGCAAGAACTCCCTAAGGATCAGAACGAGGCGCGCTACATTGTGTGGCATTCTAAAGCCTACAAAGTTCACGAGGGGGAACTCTACAAGAAAAGCGCTACTGCAGTACTTCAAGGATGTATCTTCGAGGAGGAAGGGCGGCAGCTCTTGGCTAAAGTTCATGCCAGTCTCGGCGGTCACCACGCTGCGGCTCGAGCCCTTGTAAGCAAGACCTTCCGTAAAGGTTTCTATTGGCCAACGGCCAAGAAGACGCGCAGGACCTTGTCCAACATTGCGTCGGATGCCAGCTCTTTGCTAACCAAGGCCATATGCCACCCACCACTCTACAAAGAATACCCATTACTTGGCCTTTTGCGGTCTGGGGGCTTGATATGGTCGGACCCCTTAAAGAAGGAAGCCCTAAGAAAAAATATCTATTGGTCATGGTGGATAAATTCTCTAAGTGGATAGAGGCCAAACCAGTTAAACGGCCGAAGCCGGGCCAGTGATAGACTTTATATCCGGTGTTGTGCACCGTTATGGTGTTCCACACAGCATCACCGCCGATAACGGCTCCAATTTCATAGTCGATGAGGTGAAAGCCTGGTGTGCTAATCTGGGCATCAAGCTCGACTACGCCTCCGTCTACCACCCACAAACCAACGGCCAAGTCAAACGAACCAATGGTCTTATTATGAGCAGCATCAACCCCAGATTAGTGCGGTCTCTGAAAGAACCAGACAAGCACTGGGTGGAGGAGCTCGACTCCGTACCCTAGGGGCTGCGGACCACACCTAATCGTTCTACCGGATATACACCTTTCTTCATGGTGTACGGCCCAGAGGCCATGTTGCCCTGCGACATTATTCATGACTCACCTCGAGTGTGCATGTATGAAGAGAGAGAGGCTGAGCTTGATCGACAGGACAGCTAAGATTCCCTGGAGGAGGAGCGCGATGTCGCAAAACCCCGTTCCGCATTCTATCAACAACAGGCCCGCAGATATCAAAGAAGAGAAGTACGGGCCAAGACTTATAATGTTGGCGAACTCGTTCTACGCTTGTCGAAGAAGAAAAAGGACAAACTCAAGCCCAAGTGGGAGGGTCCCTTCATCATTGACAAAGTACTCACAAGAGGAGCGTACCGCCTGCATGATGCGTCAGACAATCACCTAGAGCCGAACCCGTGGAACGCGGCCAGACTCCAAAGATTCTATGCCTAGCGTCGGACTCTTCGTTTGTCTCCTTTACCCCTTTTTGTTTCCAGTATTTATTTTCCTCTCTTTTCGCATTTTTCCCTTTTAAGCCTTAAAGCTTTTGTGCGGCTAAACCGTGCACCTTCGACGCACACATTCTAAAATATGTACGTCAATTATACCTGGGGGCTTCTCATACAGAAGCCTATTATTATTATTATTATTGTTATTATTATTATTATTATTATTATTATTATTATTATTATTATTATTATTATTATTATTATTATTTTCAGAGCATCGAGCTCAACACATATGTGTCTTTTCTGCGTATGTACCTTTTCTTCGCCATTATATGCATCGATATGACTTAAGTTTTGGCCAAGCTGGGTTGCCTGGCTCCTGTGCTTATGCCCTACGTTCCCGCTAGTTTGGCTAGGGCATAAAGGGAGCACCTCTGTGATTGTTACTGTCGGGTCATTCGCATGTGTACCTCCGACTGGGTGAAGCCCAAATCTAGCATTCTTAAGGGAATATTCAGTCGGCGGACTAAAGATGTTTTTTACTTGTCATATTATGAACCCCCAGATATTATGTATTCTGCGGTTTTTTCAAACACAGTTCAGACATGCACAATTAACGCATGCTTACCCAGGGATGGAACCCTTAACGGAACTATTCTCTCTGGAAGATGTTTCTTACGATCAAAATGTAATATAACATAACTAGCCGGATACGTGTCTGTTCAAGCAACTATGACCCCTACGCTTGGTTTCCCCGCATTCACCGGTCTACATTACCGAGCGGGTATTCGAAAGCACTCCGCACCTTCGGGTCCAGAGGTTTAAGCGAAAAGGTCTGCAATGACAATCATTTTACAATTCATCTACAGACATAATTTGTCAATTGAAGTACATAGTCACATAGACTCAAAAGCTTCTTCCTCTATGCCATTTACATGGCTATCTATCCTACAATCATGTTGGGAATATTTGGCGGCTACTTGTACTTGGTCATATACCAAAATAACAGGAATTTTTTCTCCATGTGACCCTACAGGTCCGACCCGGGCCATGTGATTCGGGTCGAGCTTGGTATACGGAGTTTTCACCATTGCCCAGGCCTCTCGCGCACCTTCCGGGCAGGCCAATATCTTCCATAATCGGAAGCCCTGCTGCGCTCCCTTAAATAGCTGTACAAGCCCCTCCATACTTCCTGGAGGGGAGTCGGATGGCCTTAAGGCCATGGCAATACTTCGCATTGCCTGCCGAGCTTGCTCGTGCATTTGCGACAGCTCTTGTAGCAGATCGCTCGATGATCCGTACACCTCCTCTTTGGGACGGCCCATCAATATACCTACAGACATAATTACTGTCAGTTCCTTTCCTTGCCAAACTATGTAAAGGTAAGACCGAACACATACTAAATATGTCGCCTCATAGCCTCCTATTCTCCTTCACGGAATCAGCCAGCTGGGCCCGCACGTCTTTAGTTCCACGCCCAGCTCGGTGTTGGCATCTTGGAGTTTGTTCTTCTCCATCCTGACTTGTGTTAGTATATGTTCGCCCGCAGCCAGTTGCCTTTGAGCACCTAGAACTCCCGCTCGTGCGACTTCCGATGCCTCTTCCAGATGATCTGATGACCCTGCCATAAGATTTCACCTGTATTAATACTCCTGGTATATGATCATGTTCTCTCGATAGAGGGGAACATTACTAGACGCTGCCTTCTTGGATTTCTCCAGTTCGGCTGTAACAACAGTTAGCTGTGCTTGACACTTCTCCATCTCTTGAGACAACAGGTTTTTCTTCTCTTTGATCACCTGGGTATACAACGATCCTTAAATTAGTTGCTTAAACTGCTTCAAGTCTCGGGGGCTACTAGTATATAATTACCAGAATTGTGCAAGTATGAACTTACCCGCACATCTTTCAAATACTGATCCATGGCTCTGGAAAGCCCATCTCGAGCAGCTCGGATGTATGCATCACCTGAGTTGAAGGCATGGAAAGCCTCTTCTAAAAAACAAGGGTCACGAAGAGCGGCCCGCCGGTGCCGATGATTTATGGTGCTTTACACGTCGGAGTTTGTGGCAGATACTTTATTAGAATCCTCCGCATAAGGACAATCCTGTGTCACTTCTGCGTTAGCCTCAGTCCTCGAGAGAGGTTACGGAATCCAGCTAGTAGAGGCATGACCGGCAGGATCCCCGGACACAGTCCGGTGAATGTTTTTCCTAATAAGACACAACAGATAGTGTCATACTTTAAGATGACAACCATGGAGCATATTTAAAACCATACCTCTTCAATGAAGGCTCGGCCATATCTCTATTTGCCTTCCTCTTCGAAGGCCTGCCTACCGTAGGCGCCGCCTTCTTGCGCGTCGCCTCAGGTGCAGCATGGCGCGCGGATCGCCTCCCCTTTATAGCATAATATAGTGTGTTGGGTAAGGCAGAAAGAGGAAATTCTGTCAAAGGACAAGTCTCCTAATTACTTACATGCTACGTAGGGAGAAGGCCAGGATAGTCAACAATGGTGGCCACTTTAGTGCCGTCATAGCTCGCCTGGTAAAACACCCCTTCCCCGAGCTCCACGAATATAGCCGGATCCTGTTCGAACCTGCGGTCAAGGGCCCGGTTGTGGTCTTCTGGCTATGGTGCGGGGCTGTGGATCTCCCTGGTGATTTTCTGGGATTCCTGTTATAAATGGACGGATTAATATTTATGAAAAAGGGCTCATGTAGTAAATAGAGTAGAGTAGTGGGATGGAAACTCACCCAGCTGTGAGGGTTGTACATGGAAAATCCATCTCTGGGCTTAATGTGGATGAACTCCTCTTTCTCCCCTTTGAATAATCCGGACAATATCTTCGCCAAAGCAGTGGGAGTGTCCGTACCCTTCCGACCGCAATGGGTGGCATCATCTTCTCCATTGAAGTGCCACATAGGACGCCCTCAGTATTGGAGTGGTTGAACCACTAGCATTATGGATATCGCCATAACCTCAACTATACAATCCAAATTGAGCAAGCGTCTTTATCTTGCTCATCAACTGATTGACTTTCGTGCTATCTTCCTCCCTGAGGCTCCGCGAACGCCAGCTGAGGCGTTTCTTCAATGGATCACTTGAAAATTAAGGAAGACCCATTCGGACTGGGTCAGGAAGGAAGACGTCCTCAACATAGAACCATTTGGAAGGCCATTCTTTGGATGCCTTCTTCGGTGTGCCGGATAGGTATCCAGTCCCGGTGGTGCACCATATCTCGGCTCCGCTCACTTGGAATATTGATCCCTATTGATTATGAGGGACGAGGCAAAACAACTTCTTCCATAACTCGAACTGGGCTCACAACCCAGAAATAGCTCGCAAAGAGCAATATAGCCCGTGATGTGCAGGATAGAAGCAAGAGTAAAGTTGTGCAGTTGGAGGCCGTAGTGCTCCAGAAGCCCTCGGAGGAACTGATGGTTTGGAAATCCGACGCCTCTCAACAAATTGGGAACAAAGCATACTCGTTCCCCCTGGATGGGTTGGGTACTTCTCCGCCTGCTCCCCAACCTCAAAGGAAGCCAATCCGGCTCGAAAGGGGACTAGATATGCATGGGGGAAGAAATCCCTGGGTCTGCAGCTTCACCAGTTGGCCGTGGGATACGGAACACATTTCCCAATCACCCTGTTTGGGGCCGTGAGGGCGGGAGGGAGAGCTGGGAGCGCTAGCCATGTTGGGGTGGTTTCTACGGGCAAGCTCTGAGGATTCCTCGTTTGAGGGAGATGGTGTTGATTAGATCTGAAGACCCCCTTCTCTTTAAATAGACAATTTTCTCACATGGTGAGGGTGGTAAGTGCAAAAATGCCCCGACCTCTCGCATTCGCTCGGCACGTGGAAGCTGAAATCGGGAAGGTGCAGAAGTCGATGAGCATGGCATTAAATGGAAACCCGGACACTCCTCTTTAAGTCAAGTACTTTGAAGTATTCGGAGAAGGAACCAGCCTTGCAATGCTGAAGACAATCTGCACGCCGGACTCATTGTCATTAAAGCCTAGTTCGGGGGCTACTGAGGGAGTCTTGGATTAAGGGGTCCTCAGATAGCAGGACTATATACATGTGTGGACTGTTGGGCTATGAAGATACAAGATAGAAGACATCTCCCCGTGTTCGGATGGGACTCTCCTTTGCATGGAAGGCAAGCTTGACGATTCGGATATGTAGATTCCTTTCTCTGTAACCGACTTTGTGTAACCCTAGCCCCCTTCGGGTTCTATATAAACCGGAGGGTTTAGTCCGTAGGACAACAATCATAATCTCATAGGCTAGACTTCTAGGGTTTAGCCATTATGATCTCGTGGTAGATCAACTATTGTAATACTCATATTCGTCAAGATCAATCAAGCAGGAAGTAGGGTATTACATCCATAGAGAGGGCCTGAACCTGGGTAAACATTGTGTCCCCCGCCTCCTGTTACTATTAGCCTTAGACGCATAGTTCGGGACCCCCTACCCGAGATCCGCCGGTTTTGACACCGACACCCTCCACTTCAGGCATGACGACGCGGTGACCCTCTACGTCAGGATCTTTGGGGAGGACGGCGGGCGTTTGGGGTGTTGCCCAGAGAGCAGCGGCAACGACGACAATGTCCA
>NC_041389.1:215948314-215955934 GCF_002162155.2 Triticum dicoccoides | reverse complement strand
GCGGCATCCTTGGTGGTGAACTTGCCCTTGGCGACAACCGCGACGCCTCCAGCAGTGGCGGCTCTTCCTATGAAGAGTACGAGCGACGGCAACTACGATGAGCCGCCATATTGCCGAGCTCGAACCGGGGAGAGCGACAAGATGCCTCACCATAGCGCTCTGGTGAAGTAGGAGCAGGACTCCGACTAAGCGCGGGCATCGCTGGAGCCAGGCCTCAGGAGCCGCGGTGGTCGCGAGGCCGCTTTTGCTTCTTTTTTTCTTTTCCTTTCCCTGAATCAAGAAGTAGAAGGCCCTACCCAGGCATGTAATGGACCATGGTGCTTGCACCATTACGTTAACATTTTTGTATTGTATCCTGACATTCGCGTTGCTACTAATTGAAGGGTTCTTGTTGATTGTGATTAGGATAACATAGCTTGGTGTGCTTGCGGTAGACTCCTACGCCGCGAGGGCGTGCTCCTCTGGAGCTTGGATCTCCTGTGCGCCTCTCATTCCAGAGAGATCCTGCCAGTGGTTTTCTTCTTGAGGATCCGAAGGTTCTCAGGCCTCATGAGGCACCCAGTGGCCGCAAGGTTTCTAGCTAGCCATGGGACCTCAAGAGATGTTCCCAAGGGCGCCGCGCCCCACGCGAGCCCCCAAGCAAGGACCGATCGCCACTGGTACACTAGGCTGCGATGCCCGGCGAGGCCAAGGGATGACGGTGATACGTCTCCAATGTATCTATAATTTTTTATTGTTCCATGCTGATATATTATCATTCTTGGATGTTTTATTATCATTTTATAGAAATTTGATATCATTTTTTGGGACTAACCTATTGACATAGTGCCCAGTGCCAATTGTTGTTTTTTCATGTTTTTTTACTTCGCTGAAAATCAATACCACGGAGTCCAAACACAACAAAACTTTATGGTGATTTTTTCTAGACAGAAGACACACGTTGGGCCAAGGAAGTACCAGAGGGGGCTCCAAGGGGAGCACAACCCACCTGGGCGCGCCTGTTGGATCTATGGTTTCTGGAACTTGCGATGGCTGGAATTGTGTTTCATCGACTCCCCTAGGATTTTTGGAATATTGGGTATTTATAGAGCAAAGAGGCGGGGCGGGAGGCAGCCGAGGGGAGCACAACCCACCTGGGCGCGCCTGGGGGCCGCAAGTTCCAGAAACCACAGATCCAATCGGAGGGGTTCATCATCCTCATTGGTGCCTCTCCGATGATGCGTGAGTAGTTCATTGTAGACTTACGGGTCCGTACTTAGTAGCAAGATGTCTTTCTCTCTCTTTTGATTCTCAATACAATGGTCTCTTGGAGATCTATTTGATGTAACTCATTTTGCGGTGTGTTTGTTGGGATCCGATGAACTTTGAGTTTATGATCAGATCTATATTCTTATCCATGGAAGTTATTTGAGTATCTTTTGGTCTCTTATATGCATGATTGCTTAAGCCTCGTATTCCTTCTTCGAATCTTTGGTTTAGTTAGGCCGATTTTTCTTGCCATGGGAAGAGGTGCTTTGTGCTGGATTCGATCTTACAGTGCTCAATCCAAGTGACAGAAGGGGAAATGACATGTATGTTTCATTGCTATTAAGGATAACAAGATGGGGTCTATACCTACATGAATAGATCTTGTCTAGATCATGTCATCGTTCTTATTGCATTACTCCGTTTCTCTATGAACTTAATACAATAGATGTGTGCTGGATAGCGGTCAATATGTGGACTAATAGTAGTAGATGCAGGCAGGAGTCAGTCTACTAATATTGGATGTGGTTCCTATATAATGATCATTGCCTGGATATAGTCATAATTATTTAAAGTTCTATCAATTGCCCAACAGTAATTTCTTTACCCGGCCTATGCTACTTTTCTCGGCAGAAGCCACTAGTGAAATCTACGCCCCTCCAGTCTCTTCTTTATCATATTTTGCTTCGAGATCTATTTTTATTTGCTTTTATTTTTAGATCTATTAATCCAAAGACACAAAAAATACCCTGCTGCAATTTTTCTTTATTTATTTTATCTCGTGTTCCCGCGAGATCTATTTATCCAATCTACTACAATTTTATATATCTTTTTACCCGGGAGGGACTGACAACCCCTCTTTTACGTAGGGCTGCAAGTATTTGTTCTTTGTGTGTAAGTACCATTCATGTAGTGTTGCGTGGTTCCCCTACTGGTTCAATAACCTTGGTCTCATCATTGAGGGAAATACCTACCGTAGCTATGCTGCATCATCCTTCCTCTTTGGGGAAATACCGACGTAGTTCAAGCCGCATCAAAAGGAATTTTTGGCGTCGTTGCCGGGCAGAAATCATCAACATCTACCAGGTTCCTAATCACAAATATCATCTCCTTGCAATTTACATTATTTTCCATTTGCCTCTCATTTTCATCTCCCCCAGAAATTTGATAAAAGTGGGTTTGGAAAGGTCAAAAATTTAACTTGTGATGTGCCCACACTTTTGGATTACAAATACTATGATATTTGCTCTTTTAT
This sequence comes from Triticum dicoccoides, assembly GCF_002162155.2. Taxonomy (NCBI): domain Eukaryota; kingdom Viridiplantae; phylum Streptophyta; class Magnoliopsida; order Poales; family Poaceae; genus Triticum; species Triticum dicoccoides. The sequence continues at coordinate 215,953,434 of NC_041389.1, read as the reverse complement.
TGATTGTATTTGTTTGCTGCAATCCATGATAAATTCACCCATGCTTATGAACTAAATAAAGTTTTCACTAAACTGTTGATGCTCAAAAGTGGCACAATCATAAAGAGTAGCTTTAAGTTATATCAAGACTAATTCAAAGTTATGACTGGAGGTCACCTCCGGATGGCTCTTTTTAATAAGATCGAGATGGATATGAACATGGTATGAAACGGATCTCTTATGCAATATAGTTATGACAAGTTCAGATATGCTCATGTTGACACCAGATTAAAGAATGGCATGAAAATCAAGTAAGATGGCCTCTGATGGAAAATGTTTCAAGACAAAAGTTGTGCGTCTCGTCGAAACGGTTGATCTAGATATAAAAATAGTCCCAATTGCAGTTCATATGCAAAAGTCAGAGCTTTGGCCCTCAAGATGGCTCCCCACCAAACACGTCTGATGGGTAGCGCCACCAATCAGTTGTTTTTTCCTGAGAGCTTTGGCCCTCAAGATGGCTCCGAATCGACAAATGTTCAACACAAAAGTTTTTCACTCGTCTAAGCGGTCAAATTATCTTTTGGGCTCATCTTCATCCGAGGTGGTTTGTGGCCTGTGGGACCTAAAAACCAAACTGATGTTCCAGACTTACCTAAATCCTAGTTCGATTAATTTTGGAAAGATTTAGACGTGATTTGGAGTCCTTTTCTTGTACGGGATGTCCATCTACCTCCTATATACCTACACTACAAAAAAATACACTTCCGTGATGATACGTGTCTCTCACAGTAGGTCGCGTTTTTTGTCATGCATGTACATCTGAAAGGATCGAGAAGAGGTGTCTAGGGGGGGTGATTAGACACTAAGTACCAAAAGTTGCAGTTTTTAACTTCATTAAGTTTAAGTGGAATTTTGGCACAACGTTAACAATCACAATACATAACAAGCAAGCATGCAAAGAGTATATGAGCATCGAAAAGTAAAGCATGCAACTTGCAAGAATGTAAAGGGATGGGATTGGAGTGTGCAAATGCAATTTGGAGACACAGATGTTTTTGAGACGTGGTTCCGATAGGTGGTGCTATCGTACATCCACGTTGATGGAGACTTCAACCCACAAAGGGTAACGGTTGCACGAGTCCACGGAGGGCTCCACCCACGAAGGTTCCACAAAGAAGCAACCTAGTCTATCCCACCATGGCCGTCGCCCACGAAGGACTTCCCTCACTAGCGATAGATCTTCACGAAGTAGGCGATCTCCTTGCCCATACAAACTCTTTGGTTCAACTCCACAATCTTGTCGGAGGCTCCCAAGTGACACCTAGCCAATCTAGGAGACACCACTCTCCAAGAAGTAACAAATGGTGTGTTGATGATGAACCCCTTACTCTTGTGCTTCAAATGATAGTCTCCCCAACACTCAACTCTCTCTCACAGGATTTGGATTTGGTGGAAAGAAGATTTGAGTGGAAAGCAACTTGGGGAAGGCTAGAGATCAAGATTCATATGGTAGGAATGGAATATCTTGGCCTCAACACATGAGTAGGTGGTTCTCTCTCAGAAAATGTATGCTGGAAGTGTAGGTTCGTTCTGATGGCTCTCTCTACGAATGAATAGTGGGTAGAGGGGTATATATAGCCTCCACACAAAATCTAACCGTTACACACAACTTGCCAATCTCGGTGGGACTGAATTGAGAAACTCAGTCGGACCGATTCAGCAAATCTAGTGACCGTTAGGATTTTTGGTGGGACCGACCTGCAACTCGGTAGGACCGATATGGTTAGGGTTAGGGCATAACGTAATCTCAGTGAGACCGATTACACAAACCCAGTGAGACCGATTTTGGTAATAAGCTAACCAGAGAGTTGGCCGGGCAAAGTCGGTGGGACCGATTCGCTCATCTCGGTGAGACCGAAATGTTACGAAAAGGAGACAGAGAGTTCACATTGTGATAGAGGCGGGGGTGTCCCGATCTTTCGATGAGATGATAACTATCGATTTGGTGGAGACGACTTTGACAATCCGACTACGAACGTGCACAACGTTGCGCCTTAGCAATCGCTAAACCAATCTCCTGAGGTTACTGACGATGCTGGAAGCACGGTCAGCCTGACCACGAAGGTCTATTCCTGCAAGCAATCGAAGAACGGGCAAGAATATGATAAAGCAATCTGAATATTGCAAATATATATGAAGTATTGATAATGGTGGGGATCCGGAAGCGGTCTTGGTCTGGTCGTTGGACACAAACGAAGTACACGAAGTTGCAATGGCTAACTTTTAACTAAACAAATCCCAAGGAAAAGCTACTAGATGGATCTACTTATATAGGAGCAAAGGGTGGCGGCCAAAGAGGTGGGAAGACGTCCCAAGGCAGCCTAAAACTAAATCTAGGTCGTACAAGGCCAATGGGCCCAAGTGGAGGTGATGTAACACCTTTGGACTTGTAGTTTGACTCGGATTCTGCTGCAGCATCAGATTGTTTCGTCCACAACTCAACGCTCCGGACGAATTTGAAGGTGATTCCAATTGGGTTGGAAAGTGCACGAAATCTAGTTTCCAACAAAAAAAGAATCACCCAATTCGGAGTCCGTATGAAAAATTTGTGTGCGTTTTGAGTCAGGTGTGTCTGTGCAGTCCGAATCTGAATCCAGAACGTGAGAGACTTGGACTCTATCTTCTCTTGGGCCAAAAGTGACGTGAGAGAACTTTTTGGACAGCAAATAAACATCTCTTTCTTCCTTATCTTCATATGTGGATTGTACAAATGTCCCATACACCTGCAATTAGACAAAACACAAAAGTGTGTGAAGTATTTTTGTTCTGGATAACATAAATAGATTATTGAATAGTTTGCACTAGAAATCACCTGACAAATATGCATATATGCAATATTTTTGGTCATATCCAAGGTAGTCATGTCCTCATCATCTTCCCCTTCTTGAAAATAAAGCCGTCCTCGGCGTTGCTTAATCTGAAATGTGGCTAACAAAAGAGACAAGGTGTACATGTTGTATATGTATATGTCATCCATTTTTACTTCCCTTGATTTTTGCATATATGACACATGAATAGATGAGTAACTTGCATAGTTCATAAAATCTAAAGCCAAAAAATTAGCACAAGAAGTAGAAGGCATGAAAATATTGTAACTCAGTTTGCACATATAAGTGAAGCTCTTATTCATTTCAAAAGATTGACAATGTTCATCATTAAACCATCCCAACATTGGTGAATAAACCTTACTTGCATCAAATTTACATGCTACAACATTCTTAAATAAGCAAACATGCAATAAGTCATTCAACACAGAATCATCACCAAGATTAGAGGTCATATCAAAATGATTAAACATTGGTTCTTTTGCATCAATAGTTAATTCAATGGGTGCACTCAAAATTGTTGGTATTTCAGTTGTTTGATCACATGGCAAAGTCAAATTATCAAAGTAGTCCTCTAAAATAGGTGGTGTGATCAAAGTAGTGGGTAGCTCATCAGATGGTGCATTCAAATTGACAAGGCATTCATCATTCTCATGTAGAGATGGAAGATCAGTACCTTTGTCATTACCTCTTATGATCACCTCAAATGATGTAGCCACTCTCGGGGGCGATGTGTCACATGGTGGGGGTGATGTAGTCCTGACAACAACGGATGTGGTTGTCATAGTATGCCTAGTAGTTGAAGGAACAATCATATCAACTCTTGGAATGTGCACCGTGCGCTTTTTCTCCTCGTGGCCAACACGTCGTTTTATTTCCTGTTCAGCTTTGCAAGCAAGATGAAACAAATGGTCCATAGGATAACACTCTTCATGAATTAGTATCTCTTGAATATCACGGTTTAATCCTCCCCAAAATCTATCCATAAAATCATCTTCACTTTCTTCTAAAGAGGAATGCAACAAGGTAGTTTGTAAATCATCATAATATTTTGTTACAGTTTCACTACCTTGTTTTAAGTGTTGCAACTTCTTAATCATGTCACGAGTATAATAAGCAGGGACGAAAGTATGTCGCATGGCAAGTTTCAAATCATCCCAAGTAGTAGGTATATAATCAGGGTGTGACCGACAATATTCACTCCACCAAACCAAAGCATAACCAGTGAAAGAACCAACCGCAACCTTAACCTTTTTATGTTCATCGAAATTATGGGAAGCAAATATATTTTTTATGTCGAACTCCCATTCAATATATAAAGCAGGTTTAAAACGGCCATTAAATGGTGGTATAGATACATTAACCTGATCATGTGCATTTGGATGTTTGTGCACCTCTCGTGACGGTTGTGGTATTTGCAAAGGTGGTGGCACGTCTCCCGCGATCGACAAAGCCCATGAATTGACTCTGGATCCTGTCATGATTAGTAGAACAAGAAACAAAACCCACAAATAATGTTCCTATAACTACTAGGATGTGGTGGTAAAACGCTCACAGTAAAGAAAATATCAATGTCTTACAAGTTCTTACCATGCAGCAGGCGGTGATCGGCAACCAGCGGTGTCAAGTAACTCCGAATATTGAGTAAAGCGATTGCCAGGGGAGCGTACGTATACACGGTGTAGAAATATGTGGAGCTGGGTTGGCTATATATGGTAGCAAAATATTAGCAATAATCAATTCAAAGATGCAATGTTGAATAAACGCTCAACGACGGTACTGTGCTGGTCCTAGGCTAGACCAAACTAGAGACGCGAGCCTAGAACACTAATGAGGTCACGTCGTAGCACAACTAGCATCAACAAAGGATATGAAGTAGCCCTGGACAACAAGATATAAGTGAAGATCACAATAGCAGTAGACCTATTTAGAAGCTGATGTTGAGGTGCCAAATACTGAACTAGCTTCTGCAACTATTTAGATGCGTCTCATCGCTAGCTTTCATTTGAGTGCTCGCGGAGCCAAAACAGACTTCATATGAGGAAGTTATGCCTGTTTTACTGAACAGTGCACAAAACAGATTCCAATCCGAATTCAACTACGAGATTGAGTCTAGATAGATCCGAATTTTGTTTTTTTTTCTCCTCTTTTTTTTTTCTCACACTTTTTTTTCTTTTCCTTTCTTTTTTTTTCTCTGACTTTTTTTTTACTTTTTTTTTCTCTCGTTTTTTTTTCTCTATCTTTTTTTCTCTCTCC